>NC_089530.1:29860394-29992894 GCF_963924715.1 Thunnus thynnus
CGCTCATTCAAATGTAAATATCAGCGAATTAAAGATTAAACACAAAACACAGATTGAGATCCAATCATCCAAAACACTGAAGAAGTGTTTACAGACCTTCATGTTTGTCATATTTAACAGAAAATTATGTTTGAAACCAGCAACAGCAGATTTAATCTCACTTTTAAGAAAGAAAAAAGAACATTAATCAAACTTTACCATCAAAACATTTTATGTTTTCAGCTAAATATTATTTTAAAAAACATATCTCCAAGATCAGTTTTTGTTTGTTTGTGTGTTTTTGTTGTGTTTGTAACATTCACATGTAGAAGTTGAACAGTCTGATGTAACTGCAGATTAATTTTTACATTCAATAAAAACAAAATAACACATTGGAGGAAGAAATATAAAATAAAGATTAATACAAGTAATATTAGTCAATAATTTTATAGCTTTTAAACATTGTTTGTTTTTCATTTTGCAGATTTGAACCTATATATAAGTTGATGAAATGAAGCTCATGAAATAATGATGAATAATATATATATATATATATATATTATTCATCATGATGTATCTGATGTCTGAGTTTTTTTTATAAACAGCTCTAGTGAAACAAGTAAACAACCAGTTTACAGCACTTTTTGTAAATAACTTGAGTCTACAAACACAAACACATCAGGAGACTAAAGGTTGTAATTCAAAGTTAGTTAAATAAAGTTCTACATTTTAACAGCGTTTTTGTTTGTATGTTCAGATATAGAAGAAATGTTTGATATGAACATTGAGCTCTGAAGAGTTTGACTTTCTGCTTCAGACTTTGAATTTTGGATTTAAAATCTGGTCAAAATAAACCAAGCTATCATTATTATCACCAACATACAGACCTGCAGCTGGTGGACGTGAGACGGACATTTTTATACAATTCAAGATTCCAATGTGTGAAAAAAAGTAGATATCAATCAAATTAAATATGAAAAAGTAAACAAATTAAATTAAATATGAAAAATAAGTATATAAACATAATAAATAAACAATAACATCAATAAAAGTCAGTATATCTTAATCAGGGAATAGAGAAAATAATTCTTTAAATATAACAGTATTAATGTATCTGTGTACAAACTGACATTTTCCAACTACATGTATAATATTTATTTGTCATAATTCTTTAAACATCTTGTTTTATGTAAACAAACGTCTCTATGTCTCCAAAACAAAACACCTACAATTCATATCCACGGATTAAGGTGTGTGACGTCAGCACGCAGGACGTAAATGATTGGAGGAGGAGGGGGGTGTTAAAGGCGGCGGCGGGGGGGGGGGGGGGGGGTGATCGGGATTCCTGAGGATTACCCGTCATGCCCCGCGGGTAAAGATGGCGAAGGCTGAGCAGGGCAGCAGATCAACTTTCTCCGAACGGCTCTGAGTGGATTTTCTGCCGTCAGACGGAGCGCCTCAGCCGGCTGCTTCTCCTCCAGCCGCCCGCTGCCTACCGGCTCGGATCAGCTCCACAGCCGGACCTCAGCGCTCCTCTCCGGCCTCGGATCGGTCCAGAGCCCCCCTCCCTCCTCCCCTCCGCCTCCCTCCCTCCTCGCCCCGCCGGAGGAGCAGAGCGGAGCTCCGGCTAAAGTTTCCGCTGCTCCCCGCTCTGCTCTCCGGGGTTTGTTTGTGGATATAACCCGGGCCGAGGCGTGCTAAAGGTAAGCCCAGCCCCGGTTTGGCTGCAGTCCTGGAGGAGTGTGTGGCTCAGATGTTTCGGTGTTTGCGGTGTGTGTGACACAGTTGGATGCCGCTTGTTGTGCGGTGAAGTGGGCCACAGTCTGCCCGGCGGCTTTAGCTCGCTTCACCGGAACTGTGGCCGGTGGTGTCGGTGTGTTCAGGAGCGGTTCGGCCCGGTGTCAGGCGGACAGAGCCCCGCTGTGTGTGTCGTGTTTGTCCCCGACAGCCTGTCAGACACGGCTGAGGGCTTCACAGGAGTATTTATAGTGGAGAGTCCGAACATCACTGAATCATTCAGTGTGTGTGTGTGTGTGTGTGGGGGGGGTCAGTTTATCGGATACACCTGCACCTTCAATCAGCCAATCACAAGGCTGAATTACCACGTGACCAACTGCCCCGGGGCCTCAGACCCTCAGGGGCCCCAAAAAGCTTCAGATTTACATTCAAATGTGTGACGTAAGAAATTTGCACTTTTTTTTAACTCCACCTGCATCATCACCTGATCCTGTGTTAATATCTAGTGTTAATATGTGCTAATATATCACTTTATGTTGCGCTCACGTGTCTAAACAAATCAAACTACCAGATACAGAAAGCTGTGGTGAGGACGTGACGTGTGATCAGGAGACGTCAGACCTGCAGGTGGAAACACGTGTGAAACATTTCAGAGTCACGACTAAAACTCACTAGAAACAAATCTTTAACCTTCTCTGATGACGTGTCGACGCCGCGAGTTAGTACGATGAAAATAAAACTTCACGAAGGCTGCACGAACACGTTGCTATGGCAACACATAAACAACACGCCAGTGTCACGCTGCAGGATGGACAGATTCCCGTGTTCAGCAGACAGTTTTATTATTTAGAGCTGCAGCAATCAGTCCATTAATCGATCAGTGGATTGATAGAAAATTAATCAGAGACTCTTTTGATAATCAATTAATCATTGAGTCATTTTTTTTAAGATAAAAAAGCAAGCAAATCGATTAATCGAATAATCAAGAATGTTATCAACAGATGGATCAATAATGAAAACAATCGTCAGTTGCAGCTGTGTTGTCTGCGTCATCAATATTAACATCATATCCATTAAATCTGGGTTTAATCACTGTGAACGTTTGTCTTTGGCGTCCATGTTTGTTTGTCGGATATCAGAGCTTTAAAAAAACGTAAAAACCAGTTTTAAAACAGTTTCTCAGCTGTAATTACGACTTGGAGGCGAACGTGATCTCACCGTTATATGTGATTTGTACCTGAATTGATTATCTGTACGTAAACGTTTGTGTAAATATCGCATAACTTTTTGGGTTTGCATAAAAATTTTGAGACATTTACGTAACTATTTGGGTCAAATTTACTTGAATTTGGGGGATTTTATCCAAATTTTTTGATGTTGTTAAAGTATCTGGTTGAAACTGTTTTTTTTTTTTTAACCCAAATTTGGGGATTGTTCTTGACTTTAGGTGTCAGGTCTGACACAAATGTTCAGATTTGACTTCTTGGGTCAGATTTTACCTGAATGTAATATCTGTACATGAAACTTTTGTCAGGTTTTTACCTGTTTTTTGTTTTTTTTCCACTCATATTATCAGTGCTTGTGCGTGTATGTATATATATATATATGTATATGTATATATATAAATATAAATAAAAGTGTGGGATGAATCCTCCCAGTCAGTCTGGTGGGCTGGTTTGCTCTGAACTCTTGTGATTCAACAAGCCGATCAGATTTGACGCCTCTTCTTACATCACAAGGGGCTTCATTGAAATTGTAACTGACCCGACGTCTTCGTTGCTCCAGTCATGATTTCTGGACGTGTGTGGTCATTGTTATTTTCACCGTTAGCAAACTCAATATGTCTTTGAGTTTTTTTATTAAAACATTTATTTGACATGTACTCAGAGCTTTGACGGTACGGATTGTTTCCCCGCAGTTTAAAATTAAAATTAAATCTTTGGGTTTGGATCAAAAATGTGGGGGTTGATGTGGATGTTTGGGTCTCAGCTGACTTTAATACCTGAACATAACCACATTTTTGGTCTTGCATAGACATTTTGGGGACTTAACATAAGTTTTCAGGTTTTTACCTGGATTTGGAGTTTTTACCCAAAGTTGTTGAAACATTGATGTGTGAAAGTGTTGAGTCTGACCCAAATTTTTGGGTTTGAATCTGACTTTTTGTGTTTGTTTGTGACTTTTTGGGTCCGGTCTCACCTGACACAAGAATATAATATCTTTTTAAAACACAAGTTACAAGTTTCTTCCCATTAAAAGCATCAAAAAATAATGATTTTATATTTAGAAAACAGATGGAAGTGAAGTTTAATCTGATGATGAGGTTTTAAAGTTTAGAGGTGAAGACGGCAGAAGATCACATGATTACGTCAGGTCTTAACCAGACGTTCAGGTTTGCATAAAAAAGACTTTTTGGGTTCAATCTTACAACAATATTCCGGCTGCAACTAATGATTATTTATTTGATTAATCGATTAGTTATTTGATCTATAAAATGTTGATCAGTGTTTCCTAAAGACACAAATATATTCAGTTTACTGTCATAAAGACTAAAGAAACCAGCAAATATTCACATTTAAGAAGCTGAATCAGAGAATTTCATTTTTTAAATTTAATATTTAAAAAAATTCTAAATAGTTGCTATTTTTTATTAATTTTCTGTCAGTCGACTCATCGTCGCAGCTCTAAACATGTTTCCTGTGTAGTTAAAGATTCTGCAGCCATTCTGATTAAATTCCTCCATTAAACAGCAGCTACTGAATATTTTCACTGAATATTCACCGTGTGTGTGTGTGTGTGTGTGTGTGTGTGTGTGTGTGTGTGTGTGTGTGTGTGTGTGTGCGTGTGTTTCCTCCTGCAGCCAATTTTCTGAATGTAAAGTAAAACGAAGCAGCAGAGCAGAGAGATCTGCTTCAGTGGCTTCAAACACTCAGTCAGGGCTTCAGTGCACATCTGTGTATTGAATGAAAACTCGCTGATTGTGTCCGGAAGTGCGTCAGTCTGACTGTTTACTGACCGTCTCTGGACTGACTGTCCTCCATTTTATCTGTAGTTTCTCTAAAGAGCCTCAAACGTTCCCACAGCGACGTCCAGAGACCAGTTTTCTTCCAGTGAAGCTTCTCGGTCATCAGACAGAAGCTGAAGCTGCTGCTACAGTCAGATTTAAGCGGTTTTTTCCCAGCAGGCAGCGCGTCAGAGCGCTTTGGAGACGCTTTGGTTGCTATGATACAGAATATCCTCAGAAGTGCGGTTCATTTATGTGTTACAAGTTCCTACTTTCACAGATAGTTTGTGTCATCAACACGTACTGGATGTAAACATGTCGGGGGGGGGGGGCGCCGGTCTGTGGGCGCAAACATCTCGTTTGGTTGAAGAGCTGAAATCAAATCTTTGACCTTCTCTGATGACGTGTCGACGCCGCGAGTTAGTACGATGGAAATAAAACTTCATGAAGGCTGCACAACAGTTGCTATGGCAACACATAAACAACACGCCAGTGTCACGCTGCAGGATGGACAGGTTCCCGTGTTCAGCAGACAGTTTTATTATTTAGAGCTGCAGCAATCAGTCCATTAATCGATCAGTGGATTGATAGAAAATTAATCAGACTCTTTTGATAATCAATAAATCATTGAGTCATTTTTTTAAAGATAAAAAAAAGCTAAACGTCTGCGATTCCAAATGTGAATATTTTCTTTGAGTTGAGGTTGTTTGCTTCTTTTGGGAAACACTGATCGATATTTTATAGACAAATCATTAATCGAATAATCAAGAATGTTATCAACAGATGGATCAATAATGAAAACAATCGTCAGTTGCAGCTGTGTTGTCTGCGTCATCAATATTATCAATATTAACATCATATCCATTAAATCTGGGTTTAATCACTGTGTTTGTCTTTGGCGTCCATGTTTGTTTGTCGGATATCTTTAGCTTTAAAAAAACGTAAAAAACAGTTTTAAACAGTTTCTCAGCTGTAATGACGACTTGTACCTGATTTGGACCTGAACTGAATATCTGTAAATAAGCGTTTGTGTAAAGTGCTGCAGCTGGACGGAGCCTCTTGTCAACGCTTGTACGTGTAGGATGTGACGGTTGGTCTTTGTGGTCTTTGTCCCGCCCCTCCTCCACTGTGATTGGACGGCTGAGTGACAGTAGGCTCCTCTATACAGAGATCATTATCGCCGTAAAGATCTGTCATTACGCTGCGTTTGCTTTTTTACACTGAACCAAACAAAGCCGGCATTCACAGGTGTGACGTGTAACACAACAGCGTCACTTCCTGTCCCGCCATAGCCGGTTTATTGGCGGAGCAGCTCCGTGTCTGAGCCTTTTTATACAGAACAGCGAGGCGGAATAAAGGCGCAGAATTCCCGCCGTGAACAGGCTGAGGAAGAGGAGCTGGTGACTCCGCGCCTCGTCACGCTGCTGCGTTTATAGTATCGCGAGAATACGCGGCGCTCCCGTTGCAAACAGTTCAAACAATACGCCGTCCTCAGGAAAAAACACTTTGGTCGACACAAACCTTCAGAGCCGCAACGATTAGTCGACTGACAGAAAACTAATCAGCAACTATTTTGATAATTGATTCATTGTTTTGAGTTTTTTTTGTTTGTTTGTTTTGTTTTAATTCTCTGTTTCAGCTTCTTAAATATGAATATTTTCTGGTGTCTTTAGTCTCTGTGACGGTAAACTGAAGATCTCTGAGTTGTGGACATTAAGAGACATTTGAGGACGTCATCTTTAGGAAACATTAATCAATATTTCTGACATTTTCTGGACCGAACAACGAATCGATTAATCAAGAAAATAATCAACACATGAATCAATAATTGAAATAATTGTGAGTTGCTGCTCTGGTGTGTTGACAGTATGACATCATATCCTTTAAATTAACTTGTAAACCGACATGAACTGTTAAAGTCAGAAACTCAATATAATATTGAAAACAATCAATAATTGCAGCTTTAATGATTTCCATTATCGATTGTTTTCTCGATTTAATCATTTTGTCTGTAAAATGTCAGAAAATGGTGAAAATGCTCGTTAAAGTTCACAGTGACGTCGTCACATCTCTTGTTTTCTGATCAACAGCCTTAAATCCAAAGATGCTCAGTTTATATGAATTTGATTATAGACTAACATATTAATATATTAATAGACTGGCTGCAGCTCTTGGTGAAGACTTCATGACTCATGTCAACATGATCACATGTGAATCAGAGGAAGTATCATCGTCTGTTTCTCTGCTGTCAGATTTTAACAGTAAATATGTGAAAATACTCGTAATCTCATCCTGATATTGATGATTCACATCTCTCAGACTCTATGGAGCTATACCGCCCTGTTGCTAGGAGACGGCTCAAGTCTGTGTTGTCTTTGTGATGTCAGCAAACACTGACAGGAAGTGATGTCAGAGCCACTGAGAGATGACGGTTGTGTTCTTCTAACGAGGTCTGGACCTGCTTTCATCCACTGACACAGTTTGGAGGAAATGATGCGTTTTAAATAAACCGTTTATATATAATAATAATAATAATGTTTTTCTATTACGGGAGGCTGAAATCATGATTCACTGGTTCCTAAAGTCATGTGATCAATAACGTGAGGTTAACAGAAGTGCATTGTTTGACTCAGTAACCTAGCAACACCACGGCTACAAACAACCCATAATGCAACACTGTGGAAGCTGCTTTCCATTCAGAAAGAATATCTGTTGTGAATTATGTTCTCGCTGTTAGTTTGATATTAAACTTCACGCAGAGATATCAACCAATCAGTGACCTCCACGTCTGGAAGCTGCTAGCTGCTGCAACCGACTCCCAGTCAAAAACCTCAACTTCTCTCCAGAAATACTGAGTTCATTGTTTTCAACGAGTCATTCTGGTCTCAGTCTCTGAATCCTGATAAACACGCTGGAGTTTATTTTGGTTTAGTCGCTCAGACTAGACGAGGTTAAAAATGAACCGATTGCATCGCACACAAGGAGAAACTTCACACGTTCTTCTCTCTGATCTCAAACGTGCTCAAACTACAAGATTTGAAACTAACGGTGCAGGATGTTATTAAGATTACGGTGCCAGAGGCAGCAACGTCCCACCTCACAAGATCCCACGTGATCTCACAAGATCCCACGTGATCTCACAAGATCCCACGTGATCTCTGTCATAGGAAACGCTCTGCAGAGAGAAAAAACAAAAGCAGAAAGATAAACGAGTCTGGATGAGAAATGTTTGGAGAGACGTCGTCTGTTCTTCAGCCAGAGCTGGAGGTCAACAGTAGTATGCTAGCAAGGATGTTTACCGTTGCTTGGCAACACCGACTTGTCTCTCTAATTGGCTGTTGTGGTCCCGCTCAGAAAGCAGTGACGTAATCATCCAGATTTGAACTCCTAAATATCCAACTGGAGGTTTAAGATGAGATCTGTAAAGTTCTCACATAATCTGAGCCGAACATCGGTTCCAGAGTCCGACTGTCAGGAGGACGAATCAGGGAGAAATCAGCCCAGAACTCCTGCAGTCTGACTTTAATCTGTGTGTCTGGAGGGTAAATGAAGGAGACTGAGAGTCCCCATCTGTCCTCTGTGTGTGTGTGTGTGTGTGTGTGTGTGTGTGTGTGTGTGTGTGTGTGTGTGTGTGTGTGTGTGTGTGTGTTTACCTGCTCAGGTGTGTGTTTAGTTTCATGTTTCATTATCAGTCATCTGCTCCTTATTTCCTCAATGAATCACTTCATTGTTTTGTCTTTAAACTCAATAAATAGTGAAAATGTTGGTGGGTGACGTCATTAAATGTTTTGTTTTGAACATTTAAGAAGCTGAATTAGAGAATATTTGATTCTTCAATCATCAAAATAGTTGCAGATAAATTTTCTGTCGATCGACTAATCGATGAATCGACTAATGGTTGCAGCTGGTCTGTCTCTTGAACAGATGATACTCGACTCCTCGGAGTGACGTGAAGACGTTTCCGGTGACAACACAGATGTTTGTATTGATCTCAGATGAAGGTCGTCTCCTCTTCAGTCTGGAAACATGAACGTAGCTTCTGTCCGACGTCAACAGTCTGGACGTTACGTTGTTCATTAAACCGTCCGTCTCCTGATTCGTAACGTTAGCATCAAGCTAACGGAGTCTCCAGCGGATTTCTATTCTTCTTCTTTCAGCAGGTGTCTACAGGATCTGCTGCACCTCTTAATGAAACCAGACGCCACCTGTTCACCCGCGTGCTGAAATGTGAACGTGACTCTTCATCAGCATCTCTGCCCAGTGATCAGAGTCGTACAGAGGAAGTGTTATTGAAGCAGGACGCTGAAGGTCAGAGGAAGAGGAGCAGAATATATAATTGATAATAATAAGGATGAGTTCATGTTGAGCTGGTTTCACTGTCAGACTCGGCCGTGTTGCAGGTTCTCGGTGTGACAGATGCTCTGCATTTATATTTCATACAAGTGAAGTCTGCTTGTGTTTGCTCCAGCGGAGCAGAAATGTTCTTCAGTCTGCAGAGCTGAGTCAGCACAGGCCAGCTGGAGCTACTGAGCATGTGCAGACCGAACCGCCACCTCAGGAACAGAGCAGGTGCAGAAGGCGGGTAACCGGCCAGGTGAACGAGCTCACAGACTTTTGTGTTGCTGTTTGTTTTATTCTGGTATGCAGCTCGTCTCCTGCTGCTGTTTCTGCATTCTGACGTGTGATCAGCACCAACATCTGGCTCCAACATCTGGCTCCAGATGCAGAAAATGACTGAAACTGTTCGTACAGACAGAAACGTGCAGACACGTTGTTTTCATCGGTTATAAATCTGTCGTTGTTCCACACAATCAGTTTTACATTGACGACGACGCCCGTCTGTAGATCCGTCTGTAGATCCGTCTGTAGACCCGTCTGTACACCCGTCTGTAGACCCGTCTGTAGATCCGTCTGTACACCCATCTGTAGACCCGTCTGTACACCCGTCTGTAGACCCATCTGTAGACCCGTCTGTAGACCTGTCTGTACACCCGTCTGTACACCGTCTGTAGACCCGTCTGTAGACCCGTCTGTACACCCGTCTGTACACCCATCTGTAGACCCGTCTGTAGACCTGTCTGTACACCCGTCTGTAGACCCGTCTGTAGACCTGTCTGTACACCCATCTGTAGACCCGTCTGTACACCGTCTGTACACCCGTCTGTACACCCATCTGTACACCCATCTGTAGACCCGTCTGTAGACCGTCTGTAGACCGTCTGTAGACCGTCTGTAGACCCGTCTGTAGACCCGTCTGTACACTGTCTGTACACCGTTTGTAGACCCGTCTGTACACTGTCTGTAGACCCGTCTGTAGACCGTCTGTACACCCGTCTGTACACCCATCTGTAGACCCGTCTGTAGACCCGTCTGTAGACCCGTCTGTACACCGTCTGTACACCGTTTGTAGACCCGTCTGTACACCGTCTGTAGACCCGTCTGTAAATCTGTCATATTTAGATTGATTCTTCCTCTAAACGTGCTAAAGCATGCTAACATGCTAAAGCTAAGTGGTGCGCTGCCAAAGCGTTCCGTGTGCAACTGGCGCTCTAGAACGATTGTTCCACACGTTGGAGGAAGTAGATCATGAAACTGTTGTGACAGTATGCTTTTTGGGTCGTATGCATGTAAACTGCAGATTGAATATATAAACGGTTGAATTAATCACAGTTAATCAATATTTAGTTCATTTGATTGGTTCTCTCACTGTGTTCTTCATCCTCACCTCACCTCATCATCCTCACATCACTTTAGACCAACATGATGATCAGATCTCGATATGTAAACAAACGTGTCGCGTCTCAGGTGAAAGAAACAACGTCGTTCATCGCTGAATCACTTTCTGAGCTGGCTTTAGCCGGCAGGAAGAGGCGGAGCTCCGTGACCTTTGAACTTACGGGGAGGATTGTTTTCTTATGAATGTGGTGACGCTGTTCAGGTAACGTTCACACCTGCTCACACGTTAATATAACTGAGTTATTTGTTTGTTTCTGACGTCTCCTGACAGGTGAATCCACCAATCAGCTTGTTTGACGCGCAGATGTTTGTTTCATGTATCTTCAGAAAAACGTAAACCGAAGACTTCCTGTTTCATTGTTTTAATTAAACGGTGTCATCACATGATCTCATCGACAGTTTCTAACTGATCACACATTCACTCTGCTTCTTGTCAGATGTATCTTCACCTCTGGCTATGAAATGTTCAGTCTAAATCAATCAGCTTTGCTTCATTAGCAGGTTAAAGTTCGTGAAAGTGTATTTATGTCACTGCTGTGACCGTCGGTGTCTCAGAAAAACATCCGTTTCTCTAAAATATCATCAACTTCAGAAAAACTTCCTGCTGCTCTGAAGGTTTGGGGGTTTTTTTTGCGTTTGATCCTCAAACGCTTTTCTAACAATCGGTTCAGATCATTAAATATTCTGCAGGCTGATGACACGTTGATGATGTCACCGGAGTGGACACACACACACATACAGAGACACAGACACAGACACACACACACAGACACACACACACACTGTCTCAGTATTTTGTTTGAGTTTATAAAGTGACTTCAAGAGTATAAACTGGACTGATAAGAGTATTGATAAGATAATGATATGCGGCGTCCCTGCAGCTGATTGGACGGCTTCACTCTGACTTTGTGAGAACGAGCGAATCGAATCCCTTCATTATGTTTTATGATGTTATTTTGTGATTATTTATTATATTTTACTGCACTGAAACACTTTGTTGCATCGTTGCAGATTCATTGATACATCTTCATCTCATTCATCGTTATTGAACTATTGATCAGAATGTGCTTCAGTCATAAAACACAGAAGTAAGAAAAGTGTTTTCAGTTGGACTCTTCTTCTCTCTGAAGGATGAGTGTGTGTCTGTGTGTGTGTGTGTGTGTGTGTGTGTGTGTGTCTCTGTGTGTGTGTGTGTGTCTGTGTGTGTATTCATATTTAATTCATGAGTTGGACAGAAGTGATCTGTTTGTCCTTGACTCTGTGTCTCATCAGGAACATTCACATTTAAAGCTGCAGTCGACCAGCGTCTCTGTTCATTGATGAATCATTTCTGATCAGTTCACACGTCTCTATCAATCGTTTTGATTGTTTATTGTGTTTTTAGTTTAGAAGCTTTTCATAAACATCCACAGTTGTATCAGTCGTCTGCAAGATGAGAAAATAATCCAAACAGAAGATTTTCAGTTTAATCACATGTCAGCTGATTGTTTCTGATCAGTTTGATTGATCAGGTTTTGTTCACAGAGGATCCGACTACACACGTCAGCTCCTCTACAGCTGTAATCATTAGACCAATAATCAATCGACAGAAAGTTCATCAGCAACACTTTTAATGACTAATTGTTTAAACTAAAATGTCAAATCTCCTCATGTGTGAATATTAATTAAACTCAACATCTGATCATGTTCACTTGATCAATCGATCGATTATTAAAGACAATAACACGAAACACAACTTTACAACTAATGAGCTCAATAGAAACTAAAAGTCAGACTGACTCGACTGATCACTGATCAATAATGAGATTGATCAGATAACTGTAGAGGGAGTGAACCTGAGGCTGGATCCTGTGACGTCTCTGTAGTAAACAAAAACAAAAACAAACACAAAAACAAACACAAAAACAAACTCTGAGAGTTTCATGAGATGTTAAAGGAGTCAATGAAGAAGCAGAGCATGGTGCTCCAAACCAATCAAAATACAAACATTAAATATCAATTTATTCCTTTGATTCGATTTTTTACTCAGAGGAGGAAACAGGAAGTGATTGACAGAGCAGATTGTTTGATGATAGTTTTTATAGATATAGACGTCTTCATGTTTCTGTTGGTTTAAATCCCCAAACAGCCCTGGAGCAAGGCACCGCTGTGTGTGTGTGTGTGTGTGTGTGTGTGTGTGTGTAGGATTACATGCCACAGAGGTTTATCTCCGCTCAGAGAGTATTATGGGTAGGATGAGTTTGGGAAGGGGGGGGAGGGAGGGAGGGGGATGGACCGCTACGAGCTGCAGAGCGATGGTCACATGACCGACGGAGATAGCGGAAGGTGTCAGCAGGCTAGTCGTTGTTAGCATCGTTAGCTTGTGTGTTTGTACTGCAACTCTTTATTTATTAAGGAAAATCGATCAGATTATATTTATATAAGATCATAAAACAATCACACACATTTCTGAAAAATAAAAACGCTGCCTGCAAGTCAAAAGTCAGGGCTTCAACCTGCTCTGAACGCTTCCACCTTTTTTCTGCCTTGCTGACGAGCTGACGTCGGCTC
This sequence comes from Thunnus thynnus, assembly GCF_963924715.1. Lineage (NCBI taxonomy): Eukaryota > Metazoa > Chordata > Actinopteri > Scombriformes > Scombridae > Thunnus > Thunnus thynnus. Next base: position 29,873,401 of record NC_089530.1, read on the forward strand.
CTTGCAAATGCTCATAAACCTTATGTAGCCTTGGTTGCTAAGGTGGTTGCTAAGGTGTTTCCATGTGTTGTTCAGCTCCAACATGTACGGATGGATTTGAGAAGTTGACATTTGGAGTAAAGAAGGAGAAAAAGAAGTGAAATCCTGCTACTATAGTTTGTTTACGTAGCCTCCGGAGCCGGAGGAAGCTTCCTGAAAGCTGAACAATCAGAACAGAGTGGGCTCATAAGGAGGCGGGGCCTTAAAGAGACAGGAGCTAAAACGGCCTGTTTCAGACAGAGGCTGAACTGAGGGGCTGCATAAAGGACCAGTAGAAGATAAATAAGGAGTTTTTATTCCAGTAGAACCCAGAATATAGATATAGAGCTGGAAATGAGCAGAATATGAGTCCTTTAAGTGAGCTCAACGTGTTATAATATAAAACAGGACAAACAGACTGAACTGCTTTCATTTCAATCTGAGCAGAAACACACACACACACCCTGCTGAGCGTGTGTGTGTGTGTGTGTGTGTGTCGGCTGAGTCACGGCCGTCTGTTTGTCAGGAAGTCGGCGATCGACTGGATGACATCATCTGTTCAGAGGAGGCGAGGCGAGGCGAGGCGTCCGACCTGCTGCTGACATCACAGCGCGCTCACCTCCAGCTGAAGGTCAAACCGCAGCAGATGGCATGATGGGAAATCCACCGGCTGCACCCAGACAGACGACAAGGACTCAGATTCACAGAGACCTTTTAATGTCCTTACAGTCAACTGATCAAATATTGATCACTGATTGGTTCCTCTTCTTAAGCATGTGTAGAGACAGAAACAGTCAGTGTCTCCGAATATTAATCTATGAGCTTTACTGATGTCATAAAAATATTGATAATGCAATACTCAGAAATGTGAAGATTCTCAGGCAGCTTTTGCAGTTGTATATAATATATAATATATAATATATAATATAGATATATGAGTGTTTGATTAAAGGGATTCTAGGGTTGATCTATGACATGATGATGTCATTCAGAGTCTGTCAGAGAGGAAGGATGGTGACGTGTTTCCTGTTTGAGGTGTAACAGCCGCTCAGATGTAAACAGGCTGAGTGAATGAATCATGTGACTGTGACGTCACTGAAGAGCTGAAATCATCAGATCTGTGTGGAGTGATGATGAGGAGACTGTAACCTTCCTCACATTAATACATCAAACTAACAGAAACGTCACATTTCCATCATGGCGCTCTCTATGACGTCGTCTTGTTGTGTCTTCTTCTTCTGTTTTATTAAACCTGGTTAGAGTCGTTGCTGTTTGCTTCAGTGTGTCAGTGAATCTTCAGCTCTTCATCCCGTCAGCGTCTCTCTTCCTCTGACGGAGCTAACGAGCAGCTGTGGAGTGGAGGTCTAATTAGGCTAATGGTTCACCTGGCAGACTGCCTGCAGCCACCCGACACCGACCGACCGACCGGGGCCGGAGGCGTGTGTGTGCCTGCAGACCACGCTGAGGGGAAAAAAAAGAGAAGCAGGTTCAGATCAGGCAAAGGCTCATGGGAGCTGTAGTCACAACACGGTGACTGTTTATGATGAAACATCACGTTTCTGTTTCCACTAATAAAAACCATAAAGTGTTTTACTGCTGAGGACGTCGAGTCTTCCATGATGAACATCATCATCATCATCACATGTATGAAGCCTTCATGTGTTTGTCTCCTCTCCGCTGACTGACGGCTCCTATTGACTCGTGTTTTTCCATCCGGCCGTCTTGTGTTTCAGGTCGTCGGAGGCCTGAGCTTCACATGCTCAGAGGAGGAGGAAGAAGAGGAGGAAGAGGAAGACTGCAGCTGGTCTGAGTGTGTGTGTGTGTGTGTGTGTGAGTGTGTGTGAGTGTGAGTGTGTGTGAGGACGGACGCTTCAGAGAACATGAAGAGTTTTCTGTGCTGACGTAGCAGGTGAGCATCTCTTCATTCACTCATTCATTCATTCATTCTCTCTCTGTGGCCTCCACTCTTCTTTCTCTCTTCTCTGTCTGTCGCTGCTTCTTCTTCTTCTTCTTCTTCTTCTTCTTCTTCTTCACTGAAATAAAATATCTGTAGAGCTGTAAAAGTGTCTTACAGAAGGTTTTTCTTTCTCTGATAATGATTCGATAGATGTCTTCTGCTAGAATCTGGATAATGATGTTTTTAATGTGGAGTTTATAGATTAATTATGGAAGGTGGATAAACTGTATGTTTATTAATTATAAACCTGCTCGTTAATAAGTTAAAATTTTAGATTAAAATGCTTTTTTTCTCGGTTTTATCTGATGTTAAGTGTAACAGTGGGACACAGTTTATTGTATTTTCCATTCATTTGATTAATTTTAATGTGATTGTTATATAGAGAATAAAATATATCCAGAAAGATAATTATTAATTCATATTGTTGAATTGATTTCAGACATAAAGCTCAGTCCTGATGTGCTGTGTGGAGGTCTTAATGTACTGCAGCGATTAGTCCATTCATTGATTAGTTGTCATTTGTAAAGCAGACGCCACTGAGCACGTGCAGGAACGCTGTTTACAGATCACAACATCTGGACTGAAGTTTCAGTGAACTTTTGAAATGTTGCACAAAAGAAAAAAAAAGTGAATTGGGCACATTTCCATCGACTGGTCTGGAGAGAATAAACAAGGCTTCAGGAAGTTTGACTGTAATAAACAGAGTAGAAGAAGTAAAGGGAGCGAACCGGAAACGAACCAGTCGCCTTTACCGACTACGAGAGGAAAACGGTATCGATCATGTTTCACACTGACGGCGGAAACAGCTGATCGGTCACGTGAGTTAAATGTTCGCTACGTCATCGACCTTTTCTAACGCGATACTTCAAAATACGTTGATGGAAACACGACTGCTGAAGCACGAAGTCCAGAGACTGAAAACATGATGAAGAAAAATCATCAGAATGATCCTTTAAGGGTAAAAAAGTCACGTGATAAATCTGTAACAACAAAGATAGAAGCAGCACGTTGTGAGTTTAACGAGCTCCGAACTCATGAAGTGAACAACGTTCAGGTGGTTTTCTTCTTCTGTGGTGTCTGTTTTCACCCTCGCAGGCTGCAGTTCTTTATTAACCACTAAAGACACCGTAACCATGGCAACTGATTAGAGCGAGAGAGAATAATCTCTGATGTGGAACATACAGCTGATCCTTTGTTTGTTTGTTTGTTTGTTTGTTTGTTTGTTTCAGGTGTTTCTGTGGATGAAGTCAGCTGTGGAGCAGCTCACACCTCAGGTACAAACACCTGAACACACCTTCATCACATCACATATCAGCTTCTATGGTTTCCCAGAGCTTTTAACCACATCTCACTGCCTTCAGAGTGAAGGAATAGAAGAAAGAAAGAAAGAAAGAATGAATGAATGAATGAATGGAGACGAGGAAATAAGGAAGAAATGAATAAATGAAGGAAAGATGAGGAAGAGAAGGAGGAGAATGAAAGAGGGTGAAGAAGGGAAAGCTGTGAGGAGGAGGAGGAGGAGGAGGAGGGAGGTGAAGGAGGACAACAACAAATAGAGTAATATATAAATGGGTGAGCATAGCGTGACAGCAGAGCATGCTGGGTAAAATCACTCGGGGCGTTTTTTGAATATAAAATTGAGAAGCTGCAGTCAGACGTGGTGAAGATGTTCCGTCCTCCTCATCCTCAACTGGGATCGACACAAACATAAAAAATAAAAAAAAAAGATCAGAGCTTCAAACGTGGATTCATCCGCCGCTGAAAAAAGTCAGATATAGATCCTATTAGATCAAAAATGACAACGAGTCGTTCTCAGAGATTTCAGGTTTTGCTGGATGTCTTTAAAAACTCTGTAAATAAATAAATATATTTATTTATATTTATTTACAGTCAGCGAAGCCAGTTTCATTCATAAAAATGAGACGTCAGAGGAGAGAATACTCCAGCAGCTGATGATGACGATGATCAGTGTTAAATACATTTACCAGTCAGTGCATAAGCAGCGTTTTACTGGTGTAGCTGGGAGAGCTGGAGCCAGTTTGAACTCTGATTCTTTCATTATAGATTTAAATGCGTTGAATGAGATTAATGTGTGTATGTCTTCCATGCTGAGGATGCAGAACACACAATCCATACAGACACGTCCTCACGATGAAGGGTTAAACTAGAAGTCATGTGATGTGAAACAGGAAGAGGTTGAAATGACGCAACGAGACTTTTATCAAATGATCGATGATTTTCACTCTGAGGACGGACAGCACGTGACGTGTGTGTGTGTGTGTGTGTGTGTGTGTGTGTGTGTGTGTGTGTGTGTGTGTGACACAGGAAGTCACACAGTGATCGATGGCTTGTCATTGGTCCCCTCAGGGCAGGTGGTGGTGGTCATGTGACGTGGACGAGCTCTAAATGGAGGAGATCACTGAGTGTTTCTGTGATTATTTCCTGTAAATGAAACAACAAACCTGCAGTTATTAAAGATGATAAATGATTATTATTAATAGATATAAACAAGATACATTCATCTTGTTTCTATGAATATAATCTGATAAAATAGTTGTTGTTTTTAGTTTAGAGCTGCAACTCTTTTGATGATGGAATCATCATGTCAGTCGTTGTTTAATCAGCTGGTTGCAGGATGTGAAGCTGAAAAACTGGCAAAACATGACATTCATCTACCAAACTGTAACGGCCATGTTTCACACTTTATAGACAAAACCATTAATAGGTTAATTGAGAAATAATCGTCAGATTAATCTGTAATGATAATAATCGTTAGTTGCTTTTCTTTTATATTTATTTATTTATGTATATATATATAAAAGAGAGAGAGCTGTTTCATGATCCTGCAGACAACATTAGTACCTCTCAGTTCTCTCTTCTACTCTTTAGTGTATCTGCAGAGATTCTGCTCTCTGCCTGTGTTTTTTTTATTATTTCTCTGTGTTCTGGACGTTTCTGGCCGTCAACCTATGGGGGCAGTGGGTGAGTAGTCTCCAGCCAATCACAGGGCAGGGTGTGAAGTCGGGACTCGTAGCTTAGCGACAAGGTTACATCTGTCTCCGTGTCTTCTCTCCTCTGCTCCGCTCTGCTCTCTGTGTCATGGATGTACAAAGAGCAGCAGGTGTGTGTGTGTCTGTGTGTGTGTGTGTCTGTGTGTGTGTGTGTCTGTCTGTGTCTGTGTCTGTGTCTGTGTCTGTGTCTGTGTGTGTGTCTGTGTGTGTGTCAGGACGCTGCTCTGCTTTCACACTGAATCCAGCAACAGTGTTGTGCTTATTTATCTGATTCACGGTTTTGCTGCTCACTCCCTCCATTCACTCTCTAGCTCGCTCGACCAGCTCTCTCTCTCTCTCTCTTTGAATCCTATGTTTTGTTTACAAACACCAACAAATCCTGCATATTATAACTTCAACACAGTGATGTCATCCTAAAGGTTGAACTGCTCCTTTAAAGCAGAAGAAATAAACACACTCACATTAGCTCAAACAGTTTATTACAGGTTATCTTGTTTATTTTACAGACAATAAAGTAAATAAAAAAACTCTCAGAGCGCAGTACAGTCTGATGCTGTTAGCTGACAGTTAGCCTGTTAGCTGTGTTAGCTCTGTGCTGTATCAGTCCCATTAACAGGCTAATACTGATAGCATCATTTTATTTATTTAAAACTCATTGAGGGAGAACCTTCATTTTCAATAGTGCCATGCTAACGTTAGCCTCATTCAATCAATGGAGCTGCACTTCCTGTTCTGGAAACAAGCTGAGATCAATGTGTAGCCTGAAGCTAACACACACACACACACACACACACACATACACACACTGATATACTTGTGAGGACCGTCATTCATGTAACTCAAACCTGAAAATCTCCCTGTTGATGTTGTTTGTGACAGTTTGAGACATTTTCTTCTGAAGGTCTGAAACTCGGAGCAGCTTGTGAGGACCGGTGACGCAGGTTTGATTTGTTACTTTCACTTGTTGTTTGTGAGGACACTTCCTGTTGCATCTTGGTCCTCACAAAGATACAAAAACAGTCAACAGGGATGCACACGTCCACTCCATCAGACACACACACACACACACACACACACACACACACGCAGGGTGATGAGGGCCGACCGAGCATCGATCTGCACACAGAGAGAGAGAGAGAGAGAGAGAGAGCGAGTGTGACAGCACTGACAGAGTCCAGTCGTGGTCGAGGCGTTGTGGCGGGCGGTCGGCAGGAGTTTTCTACCTCAACTAACTCTTCTTCTCCTGGCAGGACTGACAGACGATAGGAAAGGAAGGAAGAAGGAGGGCTCAGGATGACGAGCGCGGCCCCGGCCAGGAAGCCGTATCGAAAGGCTCCGCCACAGCACCGCGAGACGCGTCACGCCCTGACCACCGCTCCGCCCCCGCCAGCGCCACAGCTCGACATCAATCAGGTAAACCGACACACCCTTAACACACCTCCAACCCCCCCGCAGCAGCTTCCTGCCACCTTTAAACGCCGGATGAGCACCGGGTCGCGGCGTGGCATCCCGACCTCGCCGCTCCCGCTCTCTGACAGCGAGCTGGACGTCTCCAGTTTGTCCAGCCTGGAGCTCTGCATCCCGCCGCCGCTCTTCAGCAGCCATGCCCGCCGGCCCGACCGCACCAAAACCACAGCAGTGGGCGTCACGGCAACCGACTGCCACACGAGTCGCTCTGTCAGCACAGTTTTTCCAGCATCTCGAAGCCCCACGGTGACCAGGAAACACCCGCAGGACAAGAGAGGAGAGCGCCAGACCCGAGCTCACTGGGCGCAGACCGCCCCCCGGACCCAGACCGCCCCCCGGACCCAGACCGCCTCCCGGACGCAGACCGCCGCCCCTCCGAAAGGCATCCTGAAGCAGCCGGCGTCGCTGGGTGTGGAGCACACCTATGATGTCATCAGGAAGTCAAAGTCAGTGGAGCTGTTGGATGACGGCAGGGAGCAGGGCAGCACATCTCACCGCACGCCGACTCGCTCTCTGGACCGGACGGAGCAGCGAGCGCCGGCCTCACGGCGGTCCTCGGCCCCGCCCTCCCCTAGCAGGACCAACTGGAACTGGCGGATGCAGGTTCTGGAGGAGAAGGTCCGCTTCTCCAACTTCCTGGACGAGATCACCTCCCGGGTTCTTAGCCCCGCCCACCTCACGATGCTCGGCAGGGCGGCCTCCAGAGAACGAGGAAGCCCCTCCCCCCACCGCCGCCGCCCCGCTCACAGGAAGCAGCAGCCTGAAGGTAAGTCTGCAGACCGGACTCGGCGCTGGGATGACTGGGTGTCGGCGCTGCAGCGGCCCGACAGCTGGTACCAGCCCCTGCAGGACGAGAGGGCGGGGCAGGAGACCCCGCGGCCGCAGGATGACATCACGGAGGGGGCGGGGCATATAGAGGATGTGTTAGGGGTGAATAGACGAGTAAAGATGGAGGATCAGGAAACAGAAGAACCTCAGAGACACAAATACAGACCCGCCTCTAATCTGTCAGTCCTGTCTCACATCAAGGTAGGTCAGGACAAAACCTTCATCATCCTCATCATCATATCCTCATCCTCATCATCCTCATCATCATCCTCATCCTCATCATCCTCCTCATCATCCTCATCCTCATCATCATCCTCATCATCCTCATCCTCATCATCATCCTCATCCTCATCCTCATCATCCTCCTCCTCATCCTCATCATCATCCTCATCATCCTCCTCATCCTCCTCCTCATCCTCATCATCATCCTCATCTTCATCCTCCTCATCCTCCTCCTCCTCATCATCATATTCTCATCCTCATTCTCATCCTCAGCCTCCTCCTCCTCATCTTCCTCGTAATCTTCCTCCTCATCATCCTTCTCATCTTCCTCCTGCTCCTCATCCTCACCTTCTGCTGTCTGTATAAATGATTGAGCTGCAACAATCAGTCGATCGGTCGATTAGTTGATCGGTTGATTAGTTGATCGGTCGATCAGTTGATCAGTCGATCGGTCGATCGGCAGAAAGTGAATCTGCAACTATTTTGATAATCGATTATTTTCGTCTTGAAGCAGAAATGAAACATTCTGGTTACAAAGATTTGCTGCTTTTCTGTTGGTTTTGATAAAACTTGACGTTAAAACAGTAAATCTTTCACTGTTATCTGACATTAATTAATTAATTGATCATGAAAATAATCAATAGTGTAAAACATGATGAATATTTCAGGTCTTGAAGAAAAAGCATCATCACATTTAAACAAACAGTCTCAGCAGCTGCTGACGATGAGTCGCTGAAATACCCAGAATGCAGCAGTGCGAAGGTCAGGAGATGAAACATGAAAAGGCTCTTAGTTATTTATCCAGAAGGACACGTTGTGACTCGAGGAAATACAGAAAGAGTTCATAACAAATCATCGTTCTCTGTGTCAGAGCAGCAGCCTGCAGCCTCAGAGCCGAGCCGTCTGATTGGATGCTCCAGTCATTGATTTTACGGCTCTGTGAGGCGATCGATTGATCGGAGAGCGGAGAGGATCCATGGTGTAAAAAAACCCTGCTGCATGCTGGGATCACAGCGGCTGGTTTCCATACGTGGGAGAGAGATCAATGAGACAGACGATAAAGAAACAGACAGGAAACATCCGTAGAACGACATCACACGCAGGTCATGTGATTGATCATGTGAGAGAGGGGAAACCGTTAAAGGAGTTTGGACTTCCTGTCTTGTGATTCTTGTTGGTTCGATGTGTTTGTTGAGTCGTCATCCTATTGATCTTCCTTTGCTCGCTCAGTTTTCCTCCCGTTCAGTCCTGCTGTGTTTTCACTGATCAACAGTCTGAATCATGTTGTTCTGACTGTTTCTGTCTTCTCTGTTTCAGGAGGCCTTATCAGACTCTGACAGGATCAGGTGAGTCTGTTTCAGCTGTTATTGATCTTCTACCGGTCCTTTCTGCAGCCCCTCAGTTCAGCCTCTGTCTGAAACAGGCCGTTTTAGCTCCTGTCTCTTTAAGGCCCGCCTCCCGATGAGCCCACTCTGTTCTGATTGGTCAGCTTCAGGAAGCTTCCTCCGGCTCCGGAGGCTACGTAAACAAACTATAGTAGCAGGATTTCACTTCTTTTTCTCCTTCTTTACTCCAAATGTCAACTTCTCAAATCCATCCGTACATGTTTAAACCTTAGCAACCACCTTAGCAACCACCTTAGCAACCACCTTAGCAACCACCTTAGCAACCAAGGCTACAAAGCAGACGGCCACACCAACGAGCCGACGTCAACAAGGTAGAAAAAAAACGTTACAAACGAAGCGTTCAGGGAAGGTTGAAGCCCTGAGTTTTGACTCGCAGGCAGCGTTTCTACATACGTTCACCTCAAGATCCGACATCAGAACAGGAAATAAAGAACAGAAAACCACAAACAGCTGAATATGAAGGTTGAACAGATTTATCATTTCACTCCTGTTCCAGCATCAGACTCATGATGGACAGATTTTAAAAGGATGACATAATTCTGACCCGTCTAGTCTTTGATAATATTGTACCTTTAGTGTTGTGAACTGTAAACATGGAGGCGTACTCGCTGGTCTGCCGGGTGGCCGACGGTGCGGCTTTTATTCCAATCACGCTAGATGCAGATTTCAGAAAGTGGCCGGAGCGAAGTCTGAATATTTATTTGGATTTGTGTGATGTCTTGTGTTTGTTGGTTTTCTATCACTGAATGAAATGAAAATATAAACAAATAAAATCAAATCATCAGGTGATCGTGGAGCTGCAGAAACTCATCAGAAACAACATGTGATAATCATAAAATAAATCTAAACCTCACAGATGACCTCTGACCTCTGCTCCCGTTACCCAGAATCCTCCAGCAGCAGAATGAGGACCTGCGGCGCCGCCTCTCTCTCTCCACACACAAGATGGAGGCCATGGAGGCGGAGTTTGACGGCAGCCGTCACTACATGGAGGCGGAGCTCAGCCGGACCAGAGACGACCTGGACAAGATGAGAGACAAGTTCCGCAGGTGAGAGACACGTTTCTGCCGATCAGCTGACGGATCGACGCACGACAAGATGTTCAATATTTGTATTTAGTGACTTTAAAATGAGTTTAAACTCATCACACAGCTTCTGTTGAAGATAATCAGAGTTTATGATGTTTTGAAGAGAGCAAAGCGAAGCTAAAAAAACAACAAAGCTCACTGTAAACATCGCAACGCCGTGTATACCTACAACACAACGACGACCACGATGATGCACGACACTGGTGAATGAATCCTCCTCCGTCAGCTCAGTGTTAGCACGGAGGAGCCACGACGCACGGCGGCCAACACGTCCGCATCCTGCAGCGTCGCTCCCTTCATCTTCCTCAACAACCACCAGCAGCAGGCTGCAGTAACTTTATTCTCTCGGCTGCCTTTTGGATTTATTCAAGTTACATTTAGGTAAAAATTGTCAGCACTAAATAATATCATATGTTTTTATTTACATATTATGGTTTGATATGATTTATGACGAGCGCCGTAGCTTTGGCTTGTTGGCTCAGAGGCTCCGCTGCCTTTACGAGGCCTCATATCAACAGCTTCACTGTCTTGTATAAAAGGATTTCACTGAGGAAAAACACACTTTCTTTAGTATTTTCTGCCATCGGCATTTTAATACATTAATACATAATACATTTAATACAAGATTCATTGATAATCGATCGTTAATTTTCCCGATGATCGATTAAGGAAAGTTCTTCAAATGTCCGTCCCTGCCGTGTTAGCGGCGTGTCGATCTGTCCGTCCACCGCCTGCTTCAGACTGACAGCCTGTCTGATTGGTAAACACATCTTCTTCTCTGCTGAGTTTTTCCAAAGCGTCCTCCAGACGGAGCGTTATAGAAACGCTGTCATATCGCTGACAGCAGCGCAGCGCTTCATTGGAAGAAGAAGAAGAAGAAGAAACACAACAACAATGGCGGACAGCTTCCTGCGAGTGTTATCGACTGCTATCGACCACCTGTCTCTGCTCAGACGGTTGGAATCTGCTGCGATAAACTAAATGTCAGGACGCCGCTGCAGGAACAGGAACAGGAACAGTACACTGTTTCTTCTTCGCTGGTGTTCTGTGGCTGCTTGTCTGTCCTCCACACGTGCCCAGTGGGAGGAGAACTTCCAGTTGTGGCGTTTTAATGTTGACGAGTTATTTGTATAAACGAGCTGAGACTCCTGCTGTGGACACATTTAGCCGACTTGATGTGGACATAATCTCAGACAGGAAGCTGTGAGGAAGTGTACACGAGTTCTGGTTATTATGGGATGGCAAAGTCCAAACATCAGACATAAATATGAGATGATGTGACATGTTTAACAGTCTCGTCCTCAAACCTGCACAAGTGTAAAAACTCTTGATTTTAGACAAAAAGATAAAAACATCAATGTGTGCAGAGCTTTGATCTGTCCTGTAGGAACGCGTCCTGATTGGTTGGTTCTGTTGATGATGTCAAGAGGTGACAGGTGTCTGTCAGCTGGAATCTGAAAGGTGAAGTTTTCCTCTGCAGAGCTGATCGCTTTAATTTAGATTCAGAGAGGACACACACACACGCACACATATACACACACACACACACACACATACAAACCCTCTTGGATCCATATTTAATCAATCTGATCAAAGACGGTGAATTAATGAGAGCTCAACTCCTCTCTGATTATCAGAGCCTGTAAACTGTGTGTGTGTGTGTGTGTGTGTGCGTGTGTGTGCGTGCGTGTGTGTGTCTTGTGCCTCAGTGTCTCCTCTCATGGTCTTTAAGGGAACATTTCTCTGCATCTGAGGACGTTACAGCACCAAAAATCTCTCTCTGATGTTTTAGTTGAGCTGAATCAGGATATTTAATTCATGCAGGTCGTGAAAGATGGCGAGCTGTGATTGGTCGGGTACCAACGTGTCTCTCGGGCCAAGTCACGGCAAGAATTCATGACTCTATAATCGCCTAATTTTACCCATCGAAGTCAAAAACTGACAGCCTGTCTGATTGGTAAACACATCTTCTTCTCTGCTGAGTTTTTCCAAAGCGTCCTCCAGACGGAGCGTTATAGAAACGCTGTCATATCGCTGACAGCAGCGCAGCGCTTCATTGGAAGAAGAAGAAGAAGAAGAAACACAACAACAATGGCGGACAGCTTCCTGCGAGTGTTATCGACTGCTATCGACCACCTGTCTCTGCTCAGACGGTTGGAATCTGCTGCGATAAACTAAATGTCAGGACGCCGCTGCAGGAACAGGAACAGGAACAGTACACTGTTTCTTCTTCGCTGGTGTTCTGTGGCTGCTTGTCTGTCCTCCACACGTGCCCAGTGGGAGGAGAACTTCCAGTTGTGGCGTTTTAATGTTGACGAGTTATTTGTATAAACGAGCTGAGACTCCTGCTGTGGACACATTTAGCCGACTTGATGTGGACATAATCTCAGACAGGAAGCTGTGAGGAAGTGTACACGAGTTCTGGTTATTATGGGATGGCAAAGTCCAAACATCAGACATAAATATGAGATGATGTGACATGTTAAACAGTCTCGTCCTCAAACCTGCACAAGTGTAAAAACTCTTGATTTTAGACAAAAAGATAAAAACATCAATGTGTGCAGAGCTTTGATCTGTCCTGTAGGAACGCGTCCTGATTGGTTGGTTCTGTTGATGATGTCAAGAGGTGACAGGTGTCTGTCAGCTGGAATCTGAAAGGTGAAGTTTTCCTCTGCAGAGCTGATCGCTTTAATTTAGATTCAGAGAGGACACACACACACGCACACATATACACACACACACACACACATACAAACCCTCTTGGATCCATATTTAATCAATCTGATCAAAGACGGTGAATTAATGAGAGCTCAACTCCTCTCTGATTATCAGAGCCTGTAAACTGTGTGTGTGTGTGTGTGTGTGTGCGTGTGTGTGCGTGCGTGTGTGTGTCTTGTGCCTCAGTGTCTCCTCTCATGGTCTTTAAGGGAACATTTCTCTGCATCTGAGGACGTTACAGCACCAAAAATCTCTCTCTGATGTTTTAGTTGAGCTGAATCAGGATATTTAATTCATGCAGGTCGTGAAAGATGGCGAGCTGTGATTGGTCGGGTACCAACGTGTCTCTCGGGCCAAGTCACGGCAAGAATTCATGACTCTATAATCGCCTAATTTTACCCATCGAAGTCAAAAATCTTGTGTGTTCTGAACCTGGCATCAGCCTGCAGATCCAGATGTGTCACACGTCTTAAACAGCCAAAACCAGATGAGAGTCTCAGTTTGTATTCCTGATGATGGAACTGTAGACATTGCATCTTAAAGGACTCATATTCTGCTCATCTTCAGCTCTATATTTATATTCTGGGCTCTACTGGAATAAAAACTCCTTATTTATCTTCTACTGGTCCTTTATGCAGCCCCTCAGTTCAGCCTCTGTCTGAAACAGGCTGTTTTAGCTCCTGTCTCTTTAAGGTCCCGCCTCCTGATGAGCCCACTCTGTTCTGATTGGTCAGCTTTCAGGAAGCTTCCTCCGGCTCCGGAGGCTACGTAAACGAACTATAGTAGCAGGATTTCACTTCTTTTTCTCCTTCTTTACTCCAAATGTCAACTTCTCAAATCCATCCGTACATGTTGGAGCTGAACAACACATGGAAACACCTTAGCAACCACCTTAGCAACCACCTTAACAACCAAGGCTACATAAGGTTTATGAGCATTTGCAAGGAGCCGACGTCGGCTCGCAGGCAGCGTTTCTACATACGTTCACCTCACGTTTCTGAACTTTGACCACGTTTAACATCCGACATCAGAACAGGAAATAAACAACAGAAAACCACAAACAGCTGAATACAAACCCTTTAAACTTCTTGAAAAGCTTCTTTGTCTTTTTCTCTGGTTTCAATACTCATTAATATTTAAGTTTCATTATTCTTACACGGCTCAGATTCCTAAATAAATCCTCATTTAATTAGATTGTAAATTATGGACTCACAGCTCCCTCGTAGGTTGATCCGACCCTGCTCATCATTTATTGATTACCACAGTGATCTTTTTACCTGCCGGCCTCAAGCAAAGCGCTTTAGGCTGCCTGTTTGTTTCAGAATTGATTAAATATGAAGTTTTAATTCACACATTTTAAAAGTGCAGCATCATCAGGCGTCTGCCTCCACTGAACAGTTCAATCCTCAGGAGCAGACATGTATGTACGGTCTCTTCCACCTGCTGTGGTTTAAGCCTGTTGTGTCACTTTGTTCAGGATTTGTGTCCTTCTGCTGGTGTGTGTGTGTGTGTGTGTGTGTGTGTGTGTGCGCGTGTGTGTGTGTGTGTGTTTGCGCGTGTGTGTGTGTGTGTGTGTGTGTGTGTGTGTGTGTGTGTGTGTGTGTGAGCGCTCAGAGCAGAACACTGAAGCTTAATTTTCTGTAAAACGATTCATCACCTTTATTTTGCTCTGCGGTTATAATCAGTCTGTAAATGAGGGAGGAAGTCAGAGAGTCGCTGCTTAATGAGACAGAGGATTTAACGGGATAACGAGGAGGGGGAGGGGGAGGGGGGGAGGGGGGGGGGGGGGATCAGCTGTGGGACACAGTTTCATTGTTCAACCAGCTGAGATGTTTTAGTTTGACTCTAATGTTTCTTAATGAGACTCTGCAGTGGAAACTTCATTTCACTGAGAGGACGTCTCCCTCGGCTCGGCTGACACTCGGGTGTCACACTCGGCTCTGACATAGCTGGTGCATCTGTGACTCTGCTATGACTCAGCTGTAAATCTGCTATGACTCCATTATGACTCAGCAATAACTCTGCTATGACTCAGTTACAGCTGCTATAACGTTGATCGGCTATAACTCTGTCATGACTCAGCTATAAAGCTGCTATGACTCAGCTATAAAGCTGCTATGACTCAGCTTTTTTCAGCTATGTTTATTGGTTGTATCATAATAGAGAGAAAACAGGACGACTCTAAACAGAAAACCTCACGTCTCTATTGATACAAAAGAAAAACAAATGTACAGATGTCCTGTGAGGGCGAGCGAGTATGCTCAGTAACACATTTCTCTCTCTCTCTCTCTCTCCCTGCAGACTTCAGAACAGCTACACAGCGTCTCAGAGAGCCAATCAGGATCTGGAGGAGAAGCTCCACGCTCTGGTAACCTCACACTTTTTCCACCTTTTCCATCTCATCAGCTTTCTGTTTCTCAGTTTGAGAGACAAGAAACTGCAGCTGATTAACTGCAGATTTCAGTTATTAATGCAGTTAGCTACAGAGAAACATCCTCTGTGATGGACTGACTATGGATGATATTTTTATGAAGCTTGTTAGTTTAGTTGTTCTTGAATTTTGATTTGATTTGAGTCACAACAAATCGTCCTAAAAGTTTCCCGGTTGTTTACGTTCTGTGTCGCTGAACGCTCGTGTAATGAGACAAACACACAATCAGGGTCGTTATATTAGAAAATTATCTACACCAAGTCTTTTTAACACTGGAGCTTTTTCAGGCGTCTCTGGTTCCATTTATTGATCTCAAAGACATTATTGATCAACATGAAATTCTCTGGTTGAATCATCCGATCAAAAGATGAACAGCTGTGTTAGAAAATATCTGGTACAAGCCCGTGGACATAAATATGAAGGAGAGAAGTCAACTACGACTCCCAAGGTGCATTTCACTAACAAACAGCCAATCACAGAGCTGCAAATTCTGTCGCTGAAGCTGAAAATTAAATGTTGAGAAAACTGGTTTTATAATCTGCATCTGATTGTGGATGAAATGAGTAACCATGGCGACCTCTGACTGGCTTCTTCTCCACAGCAACAGCAGCAGCAGAGGATCATGGGTATTGTAGTATTTAGAGACGTCAGAACGGAAAAAAAACCTGATTTGTCAAAACAAAGTTTCCGACAACGTAACATCACGGAGATTGATTAACGAAAGGAAGAGGAGGGACAGATTATTTAGCTGTATTGATTACTTTCATTGTTGAGCTGTCAGATCTGTAACAAAGCTTCTGATTGGCCCAAAACCGCCTCCTCTGTGTGTGTGTGTGTGTGTGTGTGTGTGTGTGTGTCATTGATTACACTCAGCCAATAACTAATCGATGCCTAAATGAAAACGCACTCTGAGGCTGTGTATTGATTAACTGTGGAAAAGTGCCGTTGACGGACTCGTTGGCAGGACGGTTGCCACGGGCGACAGTGCAGGATGTCAGAGGTCAGTTAGTTCACAGCGAGAGAGAGGGTGATGATGCAATAAAGAAAAAGAAGGTTTTTACAGGATTAAAACGTAGGAAATGATCAATCGTGACCTTGTTACCATGGTTACTCTTCAAACTTTCCTTAACTTCCTCTTCTTCTCTTCACGACAGTTTTTACTTAATAAATACGTAATAAAACTAAACTCACCTGGTTCAACTTAATGACGTCACACTGAACATTTAATAGAAACGTTATCAGGTGGTGATATTGATCAAATAGATCATATATAATCACAGTACATGTTATACAATATGGTCATATAGAGAATAAAAACAGCTGAGAGACAGCAAATTAAATGACTGAAAAATGAAGGAAAATCAGATAAAAATCCAACTTTGTCATAAATCCATCGTCCCGATCACAACAGTTTAATACAAACAGAGTAATAATTTCATGACAGACGTTATAATATTCTCAGATTTATTAGATACAGTTCTAATTATACGATATAATATTACAGGATAGTCACAATTTTATACAATTTTAGTCGTAGTTCTGTTAGAAAAAGTTAAATTAGAAGGTAAAACTGTAACTTTACATGTTTATTATAAAGATACAGTTATAATTTCATACCAGAAAGTCAGAATATTATAGTAGATATTATATATTATTATAGTATAATAGCAGTATTAGTAATAATAGACAATATTATAACAATAAAACTGTGATTTTAAGACAAAGTTGTGGCATTAATACATCTTTTAATAAAAAAAAATCACTTTCTGTTCAATGTTAAATGTTAAAACTTGTAAAATTTTATTATTAAACTATTTTGACTTTTTTCTGATCACATCATGATGTTTTATTGAAATATAAATAAATATATGAAACTTCTCTTGAAATTCTGACTTAATGCCCCTCATATTATTATATTTATTTATTTATTTTAAACATTGGCCCAGAAGACATTTAGACTAACGTGGTTTACGGAGACGTTTGAGTCATTTGAACTAAAATAGACACATTAAAGTTATAATATGTAATTATTCCACATTAAAATGTCTAAAAACAACTAGACCTGTGTTATATATGTTGTTGATTTGTGTATTTTCAAACTCAGAGAAATCTGTAATTTAATCA
The DNA here is from genome assembly GCF_963924715.1 of Thunnus thynnus. Lineage (NCBI taxonomy): Eukaryota > Metazoa > Chordata > Actinopteri > Scombriformes > Scombridae > Thunnus > Thunnus thynnus. The sequence continues at coordinate 29,890,671 of NC_089530.1, forward strand.
AAGTAACGGACCGTTTCATTTGGTCGCCTGTCGATGGCGTCATACCTCCTCTACCAAAGAGTAAACACACACAAGATGCATACGGCGGCGCTGTGTTTGTCCGCTACAATGGCGTCTACCAAAGAGTAACTTACACACATACAAGATAATACATCGGTGTTGTGGTTGTTCCATACAAACTGTTATAAATGGACTTTTATTCAGTTTTAAGCCACATTTTCATGATAAATTTAGGTGGTTTTTAACTATATCTTTTAGCCAGAAGAAGGATTTTAGTCATTGGACGTCTGGATCTTAAGTTATCAGAGAAATAAACTGGACAAACGTTAGCAGCAGCTCGGCTAACAGCCCCTCCAGGAAGTCTGGTGGTCACCAAACATCGTCGGAGAAACACTGATTTTTTTTTTTTTTTTAGGTAAAACAGCTTTAATTAGTATTTTAATGATTTTAATCTCCGGGTCTGTTTGTTCTGGAGAGGAGGAGACCTCTGTGGGTAAAAACATCCTGAATGATGAACTCTGGAGTAATCCTATCCCGGTGAAGCTGCTTATTTAACAACAAAGACAACAACTCCCATGATCCCTTGCTGCTTCACACCGTCATCACACTCCGTCTGTTGTTATTGTTTTGATTGAGACGCCTAGCGGCTGAAATTACATATTGTGTGTTAAAGTTTTAACAAGTACATTTATGTCGTCATTGATTCTGAAATAATTTCATTTATTTTTAACAATTAAAACTTAACTTTGACTTTTAATCATTCAGTTCATTGATTTAAATTAAAAATATCAATAATTGATGGTTTCAGGTTCTTAAACCTGAAAGTAAACTGAATATTTTTAGTTTTTTTACTGTTGATTGAACACAACGAGACATTTGATTGGACGATCAATCAATGGTGAAAACGATCGTTAGTTGTGATGCTGGAATCGATTTCTCTCTTTTCTATCTGATAAAAGTGAATTTAAGTAGATTTGATGAAACTTTCAGATTATTAAATAAAATGATTAAATTCTCTCAAACATTAAACGTCACTTCCTGTTTGTCTGTTTTGTCTGCTGTGATTGTCTGATCTTCTTCTTCTTCTTCTCTTTTTTTTTTCTTCTTCTCCTCTTTTCTCACGCTGCTCTGTGACGGATTGATTCCACTTCATCATCCTCATCATCACCTTCATCTTCATCAGGCTGCCGTCAGTCAGACATGGGTTCATGCAGTTGCGTTTACATTCATGTTCTTCCTCCTCCTCCTCCTCCTCCTCCTCCTCATCCAACATCTCTCCATCCTCCTCCTCAGTCTTCTTCTTCCTCTCTGGTGTCTGTTTAGAGTCTGACGGCGTTTGAGCACCAAGTCGTGACTTCATGTTTACTCTCAAACTGAATAAACCACAGCTGATCGATCCGAAGCACCGCCCCCTAGTTACTGTTGCTACGTCAGAAAACTTTAGATCTGCAGTTTCCAGAGGTGGAAGAAGTATTCAGATACTTTACTGCAGTAAAAGTACATAAGTATTATGAGCTTGATGTAGTTAAAGTATTGCAGTAAAAGTACATAAGTATTATGAGCTTGATGTAGTTAAAGTATTGCAGTAAAAGTACATAAGTATTATGAGCTTGATGTAGTTAAAGTATTGCAGTAAAAGTAGTGGTTTGGTCCCTCTGACTGATATATTATTATATATGACATCATTAGATTATTAATAGTGAAGCATCAGTGTTAGAGCAGCATGTTACTGTTGTAGCTGCTGGAGGTGGAGCTAGTTTACACTACTTTATATACAGTTAGCTAGTTTAGTCCAGTGGTTCCCAACCTAGGGGTCGGGCCCCTCCAAAGGGTCAGCAGATAAATCTGAGGGGTGGTGAGATGATTAATGGGAGAGGAAAGAAGAAAAAACAAAGTTCTGATACACAAATCTGTTTTCAGTTTTTGGACTTTTTCTCTAATCTTTGATTTTTGCTGAAATATTGGATCATTTGAACATTTATTGAAATGAAAGCATGTGAGAAGTTTAGAGGGAAAAATCACTATTTGGTGGAGCTGTTAACAACTCATAGACATGTGAAATGTGACCCCGACTACACACTGCTTTTTGTAAGACGTCAAAAGACAAAAAGGTTGGAAACCACTGGTTTCATCTTTAACAATGTGTTGTATTTTAAAAGCTTGTTATATTATCCATTGTGTCAAATCTTCATCTGAAAAGTAACTAAAGCTGTCAAATAAGATTCAAGATTTAGTTTATTATGGGATGTTTTCTTATGTACAGCCCTCAGCAGTGATTATATATCTAACAATTCCCTTAAAAAATGATAAAAACACATAAAGAAAAACAAAAAAGAATAAACAGTCAGCAGCACAGTGCATTAAAGTGCATTTAGTGAGAAAGTGCATGTTTCAGTTCGATGTTGACAACTGGTGCATGTCCACGAGTAACCAGCACTGAGGCGGGGAGGGGAGGTGGGGGGGGGGCAGTCTGTTGATGACCCTGACTGCTTGCGGGTAAAAGCTGTTTAACATTCTGCTGGATTCAGCACAGATGCTCCTGAACGTCGTCCCAGACAGCAGGAGGGAGAACAGACTGTGAGGAGGGTGGTGGGATCCTTGATGAGGCTGGAAGCTCTGCGAACACAGCGTTGATTATTAAATCTCCAGCAGGAAGAGGGGGTGAGGAGGGGGGGGGGCACTAGCTGTCCTCACTATCCTGTTCAGATGATGATGATGTTCAGACGCTTTACAGTCACTGAACCAGGAAGTGAGGCCGTAGGTTAGAATGCCTTCAGTGGCGTCTCTCTAGAAGGTGATGATGGAGAGACTGTGGGATCCGCACCAGGCCGGTCGCTGCTCCTCCTCCATCCTGTATGCAGATGCGTCATTATTGCTGACGAGACTCACTACTGTTGTATCGTCAGCAAACGTAGTGGAGTAGAAAGTACAATATTTCCCTTTTTAATGTAGTGGAGTGGAAGTATAACGTAGCATCACATGGAAATACTCAAGTTAAGTACAAGTACTTCAATATTGTACGTAAGCACAGTAGTTGAGTCCGGCAGTGTGTCTGGTGCCTGAGATGCGAAACTCAGGGCTAATTAAACAGAGTTAGTGCTCAGCTGTGATTGGTGCACTGAAGGAAAGAGGGCGGTGCTTAGGATCTGTCACTTTATTCTTTTTAACATACAAAGATTTTGACTTGGTGTTGAAACTCTGCTCTGTCTCATCCAGGCTAATGATGACCTGTTTTCTTTTTTTCTTGTTTTTTTTTAGCTTGTAGATGAAACTATGGAGACGAAAAGAAAACGCAGCCGACGTGAAGCTGATTGATCCTCAGTTCTGAATCCAGATTCATTCATTCAATGAAAACCACACAAACCTTTAAAGAAAAATGAAACATTTCATTTCTTTCCTCTGAATAGTTTTTGCTGCTGCGGTGTGATGTGGGTCAGACTCTGACTATATAAAGACGTAGGTTATGTTATGATGAGGCGCTGCAGCCTCGTTATTACGTCAGTTTATAAGTGCTAATATAAAGCGGTTTAAACTGAAGAGTTGTGTCCATATGACCTCAAATATGTGGACATGTTGTACAGCAGGCTGTATGAACCAATCAGGACCGCAGCTGTTTACTCGTATTTACTAAAGCACCAATTACAACCAGACGTTCAGAGACGAAACAGGAAATGGAACAGGTGAGAAAATGGCTGCGATAACGTCAGTGTTTACTAAGTGCAGATTCACTAAAGAACGACTCGTTGTTCGGCAGAGATGAGTTGTTTCATAGACTGTATAAAAATATGGACATAGTTACCGTGACGTCACTCGTTGGTTTCTGAAGAGCGGTTTTGAAGTTCAAAGTGAGCCGCTCCGGCCGTCGCCATCTTGGCGGCGCGTGACTCTGCCTAACTCCCAGCCAATCAAAAATGGGCAAAGAGGCGGGCCGAATGGCTGAAACAAGACACCTAGCGGCTGGCGGACCTGTCACTCAAAGCAGCCATGTCCTTCATTATGCAGAACTTTACGGCTTAATAAAATTTAAACGGGTGAGTTATAAAAAAAATTCACCCCCCGTACAGTTGTCATGAAAGAGGAAATTAGCTACAGAGACCAAAACCGTTGTTTGTACCAGACTGTAAACATGTTTATTTCTGCTGTAAAGTTGGACATTTTAACATGGGGGTCTATGAGGATTGACTCGCTTTTGGAGCCTCAAGTTGTCGTTCAAGAAACTGCAGTTTTGGCTTCATTTTACAGCCCCGGAGGTTGCTGCTTGGTTGTTACTAAATATTTACAGCCACTAGCTGCAGCTGGAACTGTTGCTAAGCTAGCTGAAGCTACCGTTAGCATGCTAATATCTGAGCTGTTTAGAGTGAAGAGTAAAACAGGTCGTATAGAATACAGTCGACATATCTGACCTGATGTTTACATGTCAGACAACAAACACAAACATCAGTTTCGTAAATTTTTCTGAGAGTTACAAATGAAATGAAGTCCAGGGCTGCAGTACGGACACACATCTGAATATTTATTAATGTGTTTAAATATGAAAATAAAATGTAGAGTTTCAACAATTAGTTGATTAATTGATCGACAGAATATTAATCAGGAACTGTTTTGATAATCAAATTATCGTTATGTTTTAAGCCAAAAGGCTCAATTATGTTTATGAATTAATTCTGACTTTTTTGGAGGTCAAATAAAACGACATTTGAAGACGTGAATGAACTCTAAGAAATTAACATTTTTCACTATTTCCTGACATTTTTTGGACAAAACAATTACTCGATAATGAAAATAATCGTTAGTTGCAGCCCTACATTATACCTCAAATTACTAAACCAGTAACGTTCGACTAAATGACTAAATAACGTCTGTTATAATCTCACTGTAAACGTCTAATTCTGAAACACGTGTCTGCTGGTATACAGAAAACAAAGTCTCACCTACATTCACAGACGTCCGGCTGCTCTCTTTATTTTATCTTTCGGCTCCTAAAACTGACGTATTTGGAAGTTCTGTTACAGCTCGTGATGCTGTGACTTCCTGTTTTACTGAAGTTTTAATGGTGCGACCTGATTTTAGTAAATCACTAGCGGGTGAAACAGACCAGGTGATTGATTAGCGGTGAACTAGCCTCATGTATGACTGGATGGTTAGCTTACTTTGTATATGGTTTGAGTCTGACCTCACCAGCGAGGAGCGATCAATCACTGAGGATCAATCAGCTACGACAGAAAATCCACGCTAACGGAAACATGTACTTGTTGCTAGCTGTCTTAGCTAGTGTTAGCTGCTAGCTGGCTGTTTCTTCCTTGATGGAAATATTTCAGCTTTCGGCTTTGACGCTTCGATCAAGATCTTATTGATCCTCTGGCACCAGCAGCCACACCACTGCATCCCATAATGCATCTGTGAAGTGCTGCGAGCTAATGCAGCATTCAAATTATCTGGGAAAAATGTAGATATTAGTAAATGCTAACAGCTTAGCTTTCAGATATGAGGTGTGACATCTCAAGTTTTGTTTTTAAATAAAGCTTTAAAGGATTAAAGACGTTAACTCTGCTGCTGGACTTTTAATATAAAACATGATTAGGAGGAATAAAACTACACAGAAAACTACAAAAATGGCGTCCAGATGAGTTTTAAGCAGTTTGAATAGCTTTTCCTAACATGTATTTTGACGTTTCTTCCCACATGATCTGAATGTATTTTAAGCCCTGAAGGCCCGCCCCCTGTCACTGCAGGCTCCTGATTGGCGGTCTCAGCTGTGATTGACAGTTGACGCACTAACATGATGTCCCTGCTCCTCCCACAGCTACGGAAGGTGGAGAGGGACAAAAAGACAATGGATCAGGAGATCGTGGAGCTCACCAACAAACTGCTGGATGCCAAGAACACCATCGACCGTCTGGAGGAGCTCAATGTGAGAACAAACTGCTTTGAAACTGATTTTTTTGCTTGTTTGTTTGTTTGTTTGTACATATGCAAAAGATACAAATGAATATACACAGAAACAACAGACAGATGTGATGCAGAGGTGCAAAAACCCCTGAGAGGGGCTCCCGACCACACGGTTGTTAATAAAATAAAGATAAATAAATCAAACATCTATTGATGATAAACAGAACTTCCTGCAGCAGCAGGTGTAAATATTTATTAACTGGAAGTTGGAGCTCATTTCCAGTCTGTGTGGTAACCATGGTAACTGCCTCCCCATCCATCCTGCAGCAGATGGCGGCCACCTCCTGCTTCCATGTTTCTGCTTCCTGTGTGTTGACCAACAGCAGCTCGTTAACGTGCGGCTGATTAACGAGCTGCTGCTGCTGCTTGGACGTCTGATTGATCGCTGATCAGTTTCAAAAACAAACAAACAAACAGCTGCTCTGTGACAACTGAGCTCGTTTGTCTGTTTGTTTTTGTGTCTTTATGCACAAAAATCTAATAGTCAGTTTAATTCTAAATACTTAATTCGTTCCTCGAGAGGAAATTTGCAAACAGAAGAGAACAAACAGAAATGAGTGAATGACGTTGAAACGCAGACAGAAGCAGCTGATCTTTGTTACAGTTCTGACCAATCAGGAGCCGGTATGAATGCAGAGTAAACCTGCCTTCAGGTGGTTTGTGTTCACCTTCAGTGTCTCTGTGTCTGTCAGGAGCGCTACAGGCAGGACTGTAACCTCGCCGTCCAGCTGCTGAAGTGCAACAAGTCGCATTTCAGGAACCACAAGTTTGCTGATGTAAGTAACTGTGTGTGTGTGTGTGTGTGTGTGTGATACTCACCTGTAACCACTCACACAGATAATAACTGATGATGTGCAGAAGATCAGGAGGATTGTTGCTCATTAAGCTGACAAATATGAAAGAATAACGTGAGTCAGACGTCCAGCTCTTTATGTGAAATTCATCAAAAGTCAGTTTGACTGTAAAACCTTAATTTCCAGAAATATATCCGTCAACTTTTTAAGAGTTTTTTTGTTAATGGCAGGAAATGAGACACAAACCATAACTGATGATCCCTCACAATGAAGCAGAATAAAAGGTTTCATCTGACAAACCGACATGAATCTCGTTCGTCCTTCGACACTTCAAACGGTGAAAATCAGCAGAAACAACGTCAGCGTCTGAATCTCAGAGACCAGACATTCAATTTCATTTCCCACGAAGAAGCTGCGAGACGCGAGGATGAATTCAAAGCAGGACGACCCTGAGACGATGCAGAGAGAGGCAGGACGTAACCACGGCAACAGCAGAGTCACATCACGCTGCTTCAGAACAGTATTCAGAGCTCAGTTTATCCCACAGTTCAGTGCAGGTGTGAACAGTAAAACTGTCCTTAATCTGTGCAGCAGCAGTTCAACGTAGTCATCAAATATGGTTAAAATAAAGGTTCTGATCTACAAACTGAACTTTTTATCAGCTGCTCCACCAAACAGATGTGACCTTCACAAACCTTCAAATCCTCGTGTTTGATTCTGACCGACCGGCAGATACAGACGCAGAAAATCAGAGAAATGTGATTTGTATTAACATGAATCTGTTCATCATTGCTAAACAAAGATATTAAATGTCAATAATTATGAGAAATATGTTCCTTCCTTTCAATTAATATGTTCATGTACAGTAGATCTCTAGAGCTGATCGTCTGATTGAGACATTGATCGTATTGATTCTCTCACTCATCAGTTTGTTCATCACTTTGTTTTTTAAACTGCTACTTACTAGTTTTTGTTGTAGTTTTCAGCTGTATCACACAGCTTTCTTCAGTGAACGTGTCTGAGTGTGTCTGAGGTTCATCACAACTTTTATCTGCACAAACTGAAGCAAAAGATTCAGATGTTTGTCAGCTGAACGTCAGACGGCAGGAAGCAGAACCTCAGAATCACCGGAATAGTCCTTTAATGGAAGCGTGTGTGTGTGTGTGCGTGTGCGTGTGCGTGTGTGTGCGTGCGTGTGTGTGTGTCTCTTGCAGTTGCCCTATGAGCTGCAGGACATGCTGAATAAGCACATGAAGAGCAGCCTGCCGGAGCGAGGCCCCGCCCCCGGCTCTCAGGACCCGGACACGCTCAGTTTGACGCCCGCAGACGTGGTTCCCACCTCCGTCATCGCTCGCGTGCTGGAGAAACCCGAACCGCTGCTCTTAAACTCCGCCCAGTCCAGCAGCTGCGGCCGGCCCGTCGCCGAGGATGTCTTCGTGCACGTGGACATGACGGGTCCTGCGGCGGCTGCGGAGGGCCGGGGCCGGGAGAACGGCGGCGGTCAGGAGGCGGCGCAGCAGAACGGTTCCTGCCGCAGTCAGAGCAGTCTGGACGGCCAGTCGGGTGGCGAAGAGGGGGGCGGGGCTCCGTCCTTTGAGAAGCTGAACCCGTACCCGCCGCCGCCGCCGCCCCATCCGCTATACCCCGGCCGCAAGGTCATCGAGTTCTCGTCGGACGACAAGGTGAAGATCCCCAAGAACAGCCCGCTGCCCAACTGCACCTACGCCACGCGGCAGGCCATCTCACTCAGCCTCGTGCAGAACGACGACGAGCGCCAGCCGCCCGGAAGCCCCGCCCCCTCCTCCTCCTCCGGCGGTGGTGGAGGCGGAGTCAACCAGCGCACGCCGCCCTCACAGCGGGAAGCTGTCAGCGAGCCGCTGTCCAGCCAGTCGAGCCCCTTCAGCAGCCCGCCGCAGGTAACACGGAGGCCAAACAAATACACATAAACAAACACATAAACAAACACATAAACAAACACATAAACAAACACAAACACAAACAAACACATAAACAAACACATAAACAAACACAAACAAACACATAAACAAACACATAAACAAACACACAAACACAAACAAACACAAACAAACACAAACATACACATAAACAAACACATAAACACAAACATACACAAACATAAACAAACACATAAACACAAACATACACAAACATAAACAAACACAAACAAACACATAAACGTTAAAATATAAAACAAGCTCCAGATACGAAACAGGAGAATCACTTCCTGTTTACACATCAGCAGCAGATCAGTGTTTGTGTTTCTTGTTGTCATAGTAACACTCCCCCCCCCCCCCAGGCTCCCAGCGTCCTGGCGAGCTCCGGCAGCTCGGAGGAGGACCTGCTGGCCAACTGGCAGCGGATGTTTGTGGAGAAGATGGCGCCGTCCTGCGACAGCTCCGTGGTGCACCGCACGTCCTTCAGCAGTCAGACGGCTCAGGAGCTGCAGAGGAGGCGGCAGGCGGCGGGGGGCGGGGCCTCCTCCTCCTCCGACCGCCACAGAGCGGCGTACTCTGACGGCGAGGAGGGTTCGTCCGCACGCAGCTGGACGCCGAGCCGCGGCTCCAGCCTCGACACCGACACCGACACCGAGCCGCGGCCCGGCAGGAGGGGGCGCTACGGAGGCGACGGCGGATCTGTGGAGGAGGGCGAGGGGCTGCTGATGAACCTGGAGGATGACGGCGGCAGTGGGGACACGGCGGTCACCATGGCGACCAGCCCCGCCATCGCCCGCAGGAAGGAACTGGCAGAGGAAAATGAAGAGGAAGATGAGGAGGAGGAGAGAGACGTCCTCCCCCACGACCTGCCCGTCATCTCACCCCGCCTCCTGGACTTCGACCCCGCCCTCGCCGCCGCCGCCGCCGTGGCGCCGCCGCGGCCCCAGAAGAGCCCGAAGAGGATGGGCGTGCACCACCTGCACCGCAAAGACAGCCTGACCCGAGCCCAGGAGCAAGGCACGCTGCTGGACTGACCCCGCCCACACTGTGCTGCTGTCTGTCTCCATGACAACTGACCTGCTGTCGCTGAGGTCAGAGGTCACGCCCATCCAGGATATAGCCATACTCTACCGTATGCTGCCGAGCTCGCTGCGTGTGCGTGCGTGCGTGCGTGCGTGCGTGTGTGTGTGTGTGTGTGTGTGCACGTCAGACCGATCAGTTCTGATCATCGACTTCAGTATCAATAATTTAAACTCTGATCAGTCTGAACTGATCGGCTCAAACAAATAAAATCAAATAATGAGTAAATAAAATGTTTATTTTTCTGTAATCAGATTCATTCTAACAGTATTTTTCAAATTTAACGAGTCTTTGAAAAAGACAAATTTGTCAATTAGTTTTATTTTTATTGATTATTGTTTAAAACTAATGAAAAGTAAAGTTTGATTTTCTCTTGAAGAATATAAATCTGATAAATGTCTTTGATCAAGTGTCCACATACTTTTGTCTATATATACTGATCAGTGTATAAACACTAATAACAAATATACACTACATGGCCAAAAGTATGTGGACAGATGATTAAAGTTCACCACAATGGAAATTAAATTCTGAATAATCAGTGTTAGAATCAATATTAGAAACCCTATATTGGTCTATTCTGTGTGTGTGTGTGTGTGTGTATTTGTGTGTGTGTGTGTGTGTGTGTGTGTGTGTTTGTGCTCGTTTTTCAGAGTAAAAAAAAAAAACAAACTGAAACTTATAAAGAGCTGAAAACTTTTCGGACGTCTTTGCCTTGTTTCCCGACCAGGAGTTTATGTTTTAAAGAGAACGATGAGACACATCTGGACACACACACACACACACACACACACACACACACACACACACACACACACACTGTCAGTGCCTATCTCTCTCTCTCTCTCTGTCTGGAAGGTTGCGAGTACGACGCCGGGCCTGCTGAAGGTCAAAGGTCAGACTTATTTTCTCGTCTGTACTAATCATTGATATTATTTAGTCACCTGATTGGTTCGTTGGGGAGTCACGGAGACGCTGCGGTCTTTATAACCAATCACAGTAATCGATCCATTGATCAGGCTGCAGGTCGCTCCCTTTGACCCCGCCTCCTCCACCGACACACACTGACTGTACCCGCAGGGGGGCGGGGCCCGGGGGGCGGGGCTTCTCCAGGAATGTAACCATCAAGCTTTCTGTCGTTTGTTGTCGTTTTCACCTTTTTTTTGTGTTTCTTTGTTTTGAAATCTGGAGCATAAATCCATTATTAAGAGATTATTTTTCTGTTTGGTTTGATTGATTGATTTGTTGTTGACTTGTTGTATTCTGATCAGTTTGGTTTCATGTTCTCATGGTTGTACGGAAGCCTGTTAGTGCCAGAAACAGGGCTGGGGATCAAATTAGGTGTAAAAGCTTATGTTTGCTTTAAGAAATATACAATTCAGTTCTGATATAAACAAAAGAAGCTAAATGTTTCTGAATCAAATCCAGACTGAAACTGGAGAAACACGCAGCTCTGACCAGTATATCCAGTATAACCAGTATACAGAGGGGAATCTGGGCTGGAAACAACTTTTGATGAATAAAAAGTCACAGATATGTTTAAAATAAAAACTCAGTATTTATAAAAATGAGTCAAAAGGGGCCAAAATACCAGATCTTTAAGTTAAAATAGTTTTAGTGTAGATCAATAATATCTCAGATATTATTTTTATAGATAAACAGTTTAGAACTGCACGACCCTGTAAGGTGTCATATAAAGTTTAAACTAAACAAATATACTAACAAATACATCCATCTGTCACCGTGTTAGCGGCGCGTCGGTCTGTCAGGACGCCACTTTGCTTCAGACTGAAACAACTATCGGAAGGATTGAAATGAATCTCGCTGTGACGTTTCCTCTGGCGCCACCACGAGGTCGACGACTTATTAGCTCTTTATTGAAATATGTCAACGACTATTTGATGGATTGTTGTGAACTTTGGTCGATGGTGAACAGCTGCAACCGCCAAAATAAAAGTTCTTCCTCTGGTGTTTCTGTCAGTTAGCATCAGCGCCTCCGTCTGGAAAGTCAGATTAATGAACAGAAACATAGATTTGTGTCTATTAAGTTTATTAAAGCACATCTGAAATAAGCGAACATTTTTAATTTTATTCTAATTCCTAATTTTCCGTCAGTTTTTTGAATGTTTTTGGCACTAACGAGCCTCCGTACCTTGTTCTTCTTCTCTGAGGTCAATGTGGCTGATTGAATGTCAGCTTGTTGCCTTCCTCACAGCTCTCTGATTGTGACTCTCACCGAGGACCAGTGATGATTGATCGACTCACTGAATGACTGACTGACTGATTGATTGATTGATTGATCGACTCACTGAATGACTGACTGACTGATTGATTGATTGATTGATGGACTGACTGTAGGTTTTCCAGCAGAGTCGAGCAGATTGTAACGAGTCTTACAGAGTTTGTTTGTGTTTTGTTTTTTGCTCCTGAGACACTGACGTTTCAGTTTCCGTGTTTTCACAGAAAGTAGCTGATTATTGATCAGCACTTCGATCGGATCGGTGATTTAAAGTCTGCGGATGTTTTATTGATCAGTGAAATGTGTCACAGTGTTTGTAGTAAAGCTTCAGTCTGTGATCAGCGTGTCTGAAGATCAAACTGTCTGATCAACTTCATCAGTAACGATCTGCTAACAAGTATTCATCACTTCCTCTATAACATGATGGAAAACGTCCGTCACATGTTCTACGGAAGCCGAGAGCGGCCAAAAATGATTCTTTAATCACAAATTAATTATCTCAGAATAACAAAGTCGTTTTCTCGTTATATTTGAGATAACGAGGCGCACACGAGCACCAATCAGACTGCAGCTTCACGACCAATGTGGTGTTTAATTACACTGTGTAACGACCCCTGCTGGTGCATTGTGGGAGTGTCAGAGTGCATTATGGGACACAGAGGACTGTAAACTGTCTGTTTGCTCTGCTGGAGTGTGAAGAAGAAGAGACAGCTGCTCTGGAGCTTTTGATTGTATGGCATGGTCTTCCTCAGCAGATATACGGAGGCTCAGTAGTCTTGTCCACATCGGTTTAAAAGTAGAGATTAAAGGTTTATTTATTTATCTGTTTCATCTCAACGTCTGACGTAAAAGCGATGGATTAGCTTAGCTTAGCTTAGCTCACAGACTGCTAGCCTAGCTCCAAACTCAGCTTCTTAATTAGTCGTTCTGTCTTTAAAATGTCAGAAAACAGTGAAAGTGCTCGTTATAATCGGTGTGACGTCTTTAAATGTCTTGTTTTCTTGGAACAAAAGTTCAAAAACCCAAAAGATCTTCAGTTTAATGTCACGTATGACAAAGAAAAGCATTAAATCATCACATTTGAGAAGCATGTTTGCTTTAAAAATGACTAAAATGATTATTCACTTATCAAAATAGTTGCTGATTAATTTTCTGTCCATCAACTAATCGATTAATCGACTAATCGTCGCAGCTCGTTTGATGACACATGTTGGTTCTTTTAGTGTGACTCTGAAGTATGTTTTTAAAGTGACGGTACCGGTGTTAGTTCATGTTTTAGCGTGTTAACGACAGAACAAACACATTCAGCAGAGTAACGTCTGGAGCAGGTTGTGCAGTTAATGTGAGGCGAGTAAATAAAACATGTAGAAACAGCGGTTTGCTCCTTTAACAGCAGCCTGTTCGGAGGGAAAAAGCTTCTCTGAGCTGCTGAATTATTTAAAAAAACATTTTCTTCTTCTCTTCTGTGTGTGTGTGTGTGTGTGTGTGTGTGTGTGTGTGTGTGTGTGTGACGGCTGCAGGATGTGGAACTTAAAACCTCTCAAATCCCACGCTCACATAAACACACCATCCTCCTCTTCTTCCTCCTCTTCTTCCTCCCGACTGTTTCTTCCTGCGTTCGTCTTCGGCTGTAATTATTAGCAGAACGTTAAATTATTAAGGTTTTATTACCGTCAGAAATGGGTCGCTAATACTGTGTGTGTGTGTGTGTGTGTGTGTGTGTGTGTGTGTGTGTGTGTGTGTGTGTGAGTGAGTGAGTGTGTGTGTGTGTGTGTGTGTGTGTGTGAGAGCAGGGTGGAAATGTAAGTGTTTAATATTTCATACGAGTCATCAGATGTGCAGGAGACACAAGGAGAGTCGGAAATGAAAGAAAGTGTGTTAGAGGAGTGTGTGTGTGTGTGTGTGTGTGTGTGTGTGTGTGTGTGTGTGTGTGTGTGTGCGCGTTACTGTGTGTGTGTAGTAGAGTGATGTATTCTGGGTATAAATAGACTTTACATCTGGACTCCTGCAACTTTAATGACTCTTCTTCATGAATATAATTGGAGACGTTGACCTGTCGCCTCGTCTCAGCCAAGGTCACCTTCCTCCTCCTCCTCCTCCTCCTCCTCCTCCTCCTCCTTCTCCTCCTCCTCCTTCTCTTCTTCCTGTTTTCACTTTCTTTTCTCTAACTTTGTCCTCTTCTTCCCGCCATTTCTCTTCCTCTTACCTCTTCTTCTTCATCCTCTCCATGGTTTTCTTCTTCTGCTGCGAATCAGACTAAACTCATCAATCAAACATCAGAATAATTCCAGACCAATCCAATCGACTGATTGATTAATCGACTGATTGATTAATCGACTGATTGTTGCGGCTGCCATCATTAGTATTTCCAGAGCTTTTCACCAGATCACACCATCTTCATCGTGGCATCATGGAGTTTTGCTCAGTTGTCATGGAGACGGATGTGTGATCCGCAGCATGTCGTCTTAATTTGTGTTGGTGTAAAAAAAAAAAAAAAAAAATTTTTTAAAAAAAGCTTTGACAAAATAATCACAATCCGCTGATGAAGACCATGTCACACAGTTGAAAGCTCCTGAGCTCCGTATTAATAACATTGAGGATTATTATATATCTGAATAAACCCTGTAAGCTCAAGCGTCTTGTTTACAAAAACAACTGCAGATGTTGTTGTTTATTAATGACTTATTGTTTACAAGCAGCAACTTATTAGACAGTAAGAAACTTTTAGTCTTGTTAATAACTTACCAACATTTATAACTAGATAATTTATTAACATTTCTAATATTTCATGTTAATCAGCCTTTATTAACGACTCAACAGTCAAAGATTTAGTTATTATTAATTGTGGCTTATAACTGCTTTATGAAGCATTAATTAACATTTTAGTAACGACTTATTAACTGGTAATAACTGCTGACTATTAGAGATAATAAACGATCATTAGTAATCAGTTAATAAACAGACAGTACAGTGTGTGTTTAATGTTTGAAGCAGCTCTGTGTCCCAGCATGCATCAGGAGATGAAACGCTGTCTGTGTTCAGCTGCGTCGTTTAAAGTCACTGCTCACAAAACACTGTTAGGTTTATCTGTCAGCTGTGCTGCGTTCAGGTTCTGTGGGAGTTACCGGTTTCCAACTTGTCAAAAAGTGTTTGATTCTGATCTTTATGAAGGATTTGATACGTCAGACTGTTAAATATGCACATTAAAGATCACTGGGTTCCAGTTTGAACCCAGTTTGGGTCGATACATCACCAACACAACATCAGGTTAACTTTAGCTAAAAGCTGTCACAAGTGTTTTGTTTCTTGTACAAAATGATGTGACAGAAGATACACAAGTTATTAATAATCAACAGTGCTGGAAAGTAACTAAATACATTTACTTGTACTTGTACTTTACTTGAGTATTTCCATGTGATGCTACTTTCTACATTTCAGGGGGAAATATTGTACTTTCTACTCCACTACATTTATTTGACAGCTTTAGTTACTTTTCAGATGAAGATTTGACACAATGGATAATATAACAAGCTTTTAAAATACAACACATTGTTAAAGATGAAACCAGTGGTTTCCAACCTTTTTGTCTTTTGACGTCTTACAAAAAGCAGTGTGTAGTCGGGGTCACATTTCACATGTCTATGAGTTGTTAACAGCTCCACCAAATAGTGATTTTTCCCTCTAAACTTCTCACATGCTTTCATTTCAATAAATGTTCAAATGATCCAATATTTCAGCAAAAATCAAAGATTAGAGAAAAAGTCCAAAAACTGAAAACAGATTTGTGTATCAGAACTTTGTTTTTTCTTCTTTCCTCTCCCATTAATCATCTCACCACCCCTCAGATTTATCTGCTGACCCTTTGGAGGGGCCCGACCCCTAGGTTGGGAACCACTGGACTAAACTAGCTAACTGTATATAAAGTAGTGTAAACTAGCTCCACCTCCAGCAGCTACAACAGTAACATGCTGCTCTAACACTGATGCTTCACTATTAATAATCTAATGATATACATATATATTAAACATTAACGCAGCATCGTGTTGTTGTTATATTGATCCAAACTGGGTCGAATCTTTGCGTCTCACATCAGTTGATGAATATTTAGAGCGATGTTGTTCATTCAATGACGTGAACATGAAGTTGTAAACATGGGAATCGTTCCCACACTGACGTGAACGCAGCCTTAGCAAACACTTACTTTGAATGTGTCAGTGTTAATTTGAACATGCTAACAGTAGCATCTACGTGCTACGTTAGCTAGCTGTCTAGTCAGGTGAGTTTTGATTGTTTTTACCTGATTGTTGTTCTCCACCTGATCAGGACGTCAGAGCGTCTTCGGCTTCTGTACTGTGACGTGTTTCCCAGTGAAACAGAATATTTGAGCGGCGTACGGTCACAACAGGGATTTAAATCAAATCCTCACTTTTGATTGGACCGCTCAAAACGTTGGCGGAGCTCAGCCCGATACGAAGGAACAATCACTCTCGTAATAAGAATATTATTATTATTATTCAGGCTGCAACTAATGATTATTTTCATAATTGATTAATCTGTTGATTATTTTCTTGATTAATCAATTGGTCCATAAAATGTCAGAAAATGGTGAAAAATGTGAACCAAAAAATATTCACATTTAAGAAGCTGGAATCAGAGAATTTGGACTTTTTGTTCTTAAAAAAAAAAAGACTCAAAACTAATCGATTATGAAAACGTGTCGTTCATTTCACCAGAAGGTCCTGATCCAGGAGAGAGGAACAACCAGGTTTTCACACACCTGAGCAAGCTATAGCTAATGCTAACATGTTAGCACTAGCTTACTGGCCAGGTTAGCTAGTGTCCTAATCAGATGTGTTAGCAACCAGACGGTGCTGTTAGCGAGCTAACAAGCTAACTTTAGCTAAATGCAAAATAAATCAGAAAAAATGTTTCTGTTCTTCTGAGACTCAAACACAATCAGCTGTTCAGAGCAAAGTGGTCACCGGGGAGGGAGGGTCCTCTATCCAGGATGTGGACACCTGGGGTCACCTGAGGAAACCTGGGGTCACCTGGGGTCACCTGGGGACACCTGGGGTCACCTGGGGTCACCTGAGGAAACCTGGGGTCACCTGGGGACACCTGGGGTCACCTGGGGTCACCTGGGGACACCTGGGGTCACCTGGGGACAAATGAAACGTGGAACTTTGAGGAACTGTAAACTGGACTGAACCCAGCAGAGGTTCTGACTGACGGACAAAGAGGAAGGTTTGTTTTCTCGACAGCTGGATGTTCGGAGCTGAACGTTCAGCAGATTGTGACTCCGCCTCCTCGCTCTCACCTGCTCTCCGTCAGTGACCTCTGACCCCAGCCGAGGCACTGCAGGGTTCACCTGAACTGTTCTCCTGCGTTCTCTCTCCTCGTGTCGTCTCAGCGGCTTTTTCCTGGTCTGTTGTTTTTGTTTGTTTGTTTCACTTCCTGTTGGGGGAATAAAACTCTAAAAAGGATGAAAAAAACTACAAAAAAGACTGTTAAAACTCTACTAATGATTTTATTTTCTGAATTTGTAAACCGATGTATATTTTAAAACAAATAAAATATTTTAAACGTAACCGGCTCTTTGTGTTTGGGACTGATTATGACGAGGACGAAGGTTTGTAACAGGAAAATACGTCATCGGTGCAGGACATGGTGGTTGTTATGGTGACAGCACGCCAACGCCACTTTGTCCTTCCAGTCTCAACAGCTGGAACAGCCTGTACGTGTATATTAGTTCCCACACAAAACTAACCTGCCGTTTGTCTGGCGACAGACTGACGTAATAACTGTTTGTGGGGCAGGAAGCCGACACCTTGGAGACGCATGATAGACAGGTGTGAACGGCGATGTGTCTCCAAAACACATTTTAAAACCAAATGTAAACAGTCTCATAGAGAAGGATGTTACACATAAACATAAATATATAAATTATTTAATATATTTACTTAAATTGATCTTTCTTTTCCTCGGTATGTTTTTTGGGTACAATTTGTTTTTAAATCTGTATCTTAAAGTTATAATCTGTAATTATTCCACATTAAATGTCTAAAAACAACTAGACCTGTTATATATGTTGTTGATTTGTGTATTTTCAAACTCAGAGAAATCTGTAATTTAATCAAAGTAACGGACCGTTTCATTTGGTCGCCTGTCGATGGCGTCATACCTCCTCTACCAAAGAGTAAACACGCACCAGATGCATACGGCGGCGCTGTGTTTGTCCGCTACAATGGCGTCTACCAAAGAGTAACTTACACACATACAAGATAATACATCGGCGTTGTGGTTGTTCCACACAAACTGTTATAAATGGACTTTTATTCAGTTTTAAGACACATTTTCATGATAAATTTAGGTGGTTTTTAACTATATCTTTTAGCTGGAAGAAGGATTTTAGTCATTGGACGTCTGGATCTTAAGTTATCAGAGAAATAACCTGGACAAACGTTAGCAGCAGCTCGGCTAACAGCCCCTCCAGGAAGTCCGGTGGTCACCAAACATCGTCGGAGAAATATTGATTTTTTTAGGTGAAACAGCTTTAATTAGTATTTTAATGATTTTAATCTGCGGATCTGTTTGTTCTGGAGAGGAGGAGACCTCTGCGGGTAAAAACATCCCGAATGATGAATGCTGGAGTAATCCTATCCTGGTGAAGCTGGTTATTTAACAAAGACAACAACTCCCATGATCCCTTGCTACTTCACACCGTCATCACGCTTCGCCTGTTGTTATTGTTTTGGTTGAGACGCCTAGCGGCTGAAATTACATATTGTGCATTAAAGTCACTAATTATGAGGAAAGTGGTTGTTGCTAATAACAAAACGTATCTTGATAACGAAGGATAATGTTGTATTTGCGTGACGTTAATCGGAGCTCTGACGCTTGTTTTTCATTCATATTCTATTCAAGCGTCTTTTTAGGAGAAAATGAACTGTAACTAAAACTACAGTTTAATCTGGTTTATCTGAAAAAGATGCAGAGGTGATGAGAGTACTTTTTTTTTGCCCTGAATACTGTCTGCAGGTCTTCCCTTGAGGCTACATCTATATGTAGCCTGAGAGACAAAGCCCAGGGCAAAATAAGCCAGTAAAACCCTGCTGCTCCTCGTTAAGCTTAATTATCAGCATATCACTTTTTATCACTGTTGTCTCATCTAGAATATAGTGGCTGGACAGCCGGATAATAATAATAAATAAAATAGAAAAACAGAATATTTAGTATAAAATAATAAATATATCTATATTAAGAAATAAATTAAGGAAACAGCAGCAGCTCAAACTGAAACTATCATCGTCCCGAACGTACAGAAGAGAGAAATAAGACCAACATTCAGAGACTCATGTTCTTTGTTTGTGACTTTTTGTGACACTTCTAATCACCTTTAATATGTGATGAGTTGCTTCAAATACTGCAGCTCATACAGAAGTAAAAACACAAACATTAAGAGAAACACAAACACATCATCTCATGTGTTTTGTCCTTCAGGGCCACCGTAGTTTTCACAACAAACCAGTAAAACCAGGACTGTCAGAAATCTTTCCCTCCTAAAATAACGCAGCATCTAGTAAATGATTATCAATAATTAGAGTCAAATCAATTTTATTATTTTAATTTGACTGTTGATACAACAGAAGGAGAAAAAAAACTGTTAAAAGATGAATTATTTTGTCCAAATGAAACTTTTCTACTGTGGAGTTTGTTCCTGCAGTTACCTGATCAGCTGTGATTAAATGACATCATTAATATTAATGAGCAATGACATCATCAGTCTGACACACACACACACACACACACACACAGCTGCTCACTTCTGTGAGAAATAGTTTATGAAGCAGCTTCATTAACACTGAAGCTTGATGAGATAATGACCTGTGTGTGTGTGTGTGTGTGTCCTGTTGCCTGGCAACAGCTACTGTCGATCAGACTAATCTCTGAATTATTTATGATTAATGAATAATTAATCAGGTTTTTTTTCCATTGTCGTGTCCAGCAGCTTCTCTGTCAGAGGGCACCGCCCCCTCCTGATGATGTCACACCGCCTGTCAATCAGCCGCCCGCCAACCAGCTGTTGTTTCCATCTGGTGGAACCCTTCAGGTTCTCAGACGTCCTCCAGATTCTTCAGGGTTCTTTAAGGTTTGTCAGGGTTCTCCAGTGTAAATACATCTTCTGGATGTTGTCCAGGGCTCTCAGCTTCATCAGGGTTCTTTAATGTTCTTTATGGTTCTTTAATGTTCTTTATGGTTCTCAGGGTTCATTAATGTTCTTTAGGGGGTCAGGGTTCATTAGTGTTCTTTAGGGTTCTCAGGGTTCATTAATGTTCTTTAGGGTTCTCAGGGTTCATTAATGTTCTTTAGGGTTCTCAGGGTTCATTAGTGTTCTTTATGGTTCTCAGGGTTCATTAATGTTCTTTAGGGTTCCCAGGGTTCATTAGTGTTCTTTAGGGTTCTCAGGGTTCTTTAGTGTTCTTTAGGGTTCCCAGGGTTCTTTAATGTTCTTTATGGTTCTCAGGGTTCATTAATGTTCTTTATGGTTCTCAGGGTTCATTAATGTTCTTTAAGGTTCTCAGGGTTCATTAGTGTTCTTTAGGGTTCTCAGGATTCATTAATGTTCTTTAGGGTTCTCAGGGTTCATTAGTGTTCTTTAGGGTTCTCAGGGTTCATTAATGTTCTTTAGGGTTCTCAGGGTTCATTAATGTTCTTTAGGGTTCTCAGGGTTCATTAGTGTTCTTTAGGGTTCTCAGGGTTCATTAATGTTCTTTAGGGTTCTCAGGGTTCATTAGTGTTCTTTAGGGTTCTCAGGGTTCATTAATGTTCTTTAGGGTTCTCAGGGTTCATTAATGTTCTTTAGGGTTCTCAGGGTTCATTAGTGTTCTTTAGGGTTCTCAGGGTTCATTAGTGTTCTTTAGGGTTCTCAGGGTTCATTAGTGTTCTTTAGGGTTCTCAGGGTTCTTTAGGGTTCTCAGGGTTCATTAGTGTGCTTGTGGTTTCTTCTGGGTTCTCTGGTCATGGTTTATGTTCTATAAGGAACCGTAAAGAGGTTTCTGGTTGAGCCAGTGTGTTTGTTGAAGATGTTTCTTTCTATGTTAAAGGTTCTCAGAGGTTATCTGTAGAACAATGAGAACCCTGCTGCTCCTCACCTGTACGAGCTCTGGTGAGTTCAGTGTCAGTCTGATATCTGAGTTTCTCTCTCGGTGCTGCGCTGCCGCCTGCTGGACGTCTGAGGAACTGCAGAACCTTCATCCTCTTCCTCAACAGTTAAAGACTGATGAAGAGTTCATGAAGGTTTTATTCTTCACTTTTAAAACTTTTGTCTGATCTCAAATTAAAAAAACACTTTGTTTTTGTTGTGTTCTATTATTTTGTTGATATTTATCGATTGATAAATGAAATGTTCTCATATGTCACAATATTGATCTGAGCAGCCAGATTCTACACAACAATAAAGAACATAAATATAAATGTAGTAACTCTACAGCTTATTTATTGTATTCAGGCTTTTTCACACAATATATATTTATATTTATAATCTGCAATCTTCACATTACATTAAAGATTTCTAAAGATATTTTTAATATAACAAAAAATGTAATTTAACACTTTCACAGTAAAGAATAACAGTAAACCAGTCGGGACAATGAAGGCTGCAATTATTGATCAACTACATGAATTTATTAAGATTTATAGCAGAACTTCTGCTGTTTATAATAATAATTCCTGTTTTATAGACGTTGAACATCACATCACACAAACACGTACAAAACAAACTTTTTTATTTATGTTTAACTGAATTTAAAGTTTTTTTAGACATGTGTCCTAATATGACCAGAATATACACAACGGAAATATTTCAACCTTTTAAAAACAGATTTGTGCAGCTGATACAAATCAATGAGTTTGATCCATATTTATTCAAACATGTTGTTGTATTCAATTCACTGAACAGTTTCATGTAACAGATCCTTATCCATAAAAACTAAAGAATAAACTCTCTGAAAGCTTTGTTAAGGATTAACCATCCATTGATCAGTGATTGATCAGTTCATTCATGATTTATGGTTCAGGAATTTGCTACAGAGACTAATTATGAGGAGATATGAACTAGTTAACTGGCAGCTTCTTTGATGTTTTTTATTTGTTTCAGTCAATTTTCAAGCAAAACTGTAAAACTTAACTCATTCTAGTTTCTCAAATGTTTGATTTGATGCTTTTCTGACATTTATGACACTGAATAAGTGATAATTAGAAACTATTTGTGGCAAAAAGATCAGATTTTAAAACAAACAAACAGCAGTTAAGTGTCAAACTGATTCGTTAAACCGCAGATCTTCTGCTGAGCTTCTCTCAGGTTCTCGGCAGCGTGCTGAAGAACTCCTCCAGAACCTTCTCCACCTCCTCCTCGCTGTAATCTCTCACCACGTAGAGCTCGCCGTCATCAAATCCTCGGATCATGGCCGACAGCGCTGGACGAGGACGGAGAGAGAGAGAGAGAGAGAGACAGGAAGTTAACGTGACAGAGACGGCGTGACAGCGTCAGGTTACAGAAGGAAAGAGGAAGTGACCTCACAGCGTCCTGACGACGGCCTGAACAGACACAAGATCCTCTTCTTCATGTCCACGGCACGACCGAGCTCGTAGCCGACGCCCAGCGACGGCTGCGTCACCTCCGCCACGATCACTGCAGAAACACAAACGCTGAGGTCAAAAGGTCGAACGCACAAACGCTGAGTCAGCGGTCCTTTTTTAGCCTCTCTCACTTGTAACCGGACAAACGTGCGTTCAGTCGCCGCCATCAGCCGGAGCTCGGCCCTTCCTGTCAGAGTCCAGCGTGCTGGTGGAAGACTGCAGAACGCCTGCAGACACAGCTCAGGGCACAAACACCCCGCCCACTCTCACAGATAATAATCAATAAAGCGTCCTCACCGTCAGACTGTCTCAGCCACTCCATGTCTCGGTCGTGAATGGCTCGGTCTCCTGCTGCTGTGGCGTCCTCTCCTGTCCAATCACAGCACAGCAGCTCAGTGACATCACACATGCACCTGACCAATCAGCAGCACCGACTCAGCATAACGATCTTTTTAATTACGTGTTTCAAATACAGCGAGTGACGTCATCAGGCTGTACTCGCAAGTACTTTATTCTAGTATTTACATGTTTACATGTTATACTTCTACTGTAGTACATTAATCTGACAGCTGGTATTACTGGTGTACTTTTACTGCAGGTACTACATGCAACTGGTAATACTGGTGTACTTTTACTGCAGGTACTACATGCAACTGGTAATACTGGTGTACTTTTACTGCAGGTACTACATGCAACTGGTAATACTGGTGTACTTTTACTGCAGGTACTACATGCAACTGGTAATACTGGTGTACTTTTACTGCAGGTACTACATGCAGCTGGTAATACTGGTGTACTTTTACTGCAGGTACTACATACAGCTGGTATTACTGGTGTACTTTTACTGCAGGTACTACATGCAACTGGTAATACTGGTGTACTTTTACTGCAGGTACTACATGCAACTGGTAATACTGGTGTACTTTTACTGCAGGTACTACATGCAGCTAGTAATACTGGTGTACTTTTACTGCAGGTACTATATGCAGCTGGTAATACTGGTGTACTTTTACTGCAGGTACTACATGCAACTGGTAATACTGGTGTACTTTTACTGCAGGTACTACATGCAACTGGTAATACTGGTGTACTTTTACTGCAGGTACTACATACAGCTGGTATTACTGGTGTACTTTTACTGCAGGTACTACATGCAGCTGGTAATACTGGTGTACTTTTACTGCAGGTACTACATGCAGCTGGTAATACTGGTGTACTTTTACTGCAGGTACTACATGCAACTGGTATTACTGGTGTACTTTTACTACAGGTACTACATGCAGCTGGTATTACTGGTGTACTTTTACTACAGGGACTACGTGCAGCTGGTATTACTGGTGTACTTTTACTACAGGGACTACATGCAGCTGGTATTACTGGTGTACTTTTACTGCAGGTACTACATGCAACTGGTATTACTGGTGTACTTTTACTACAGGTACTACATGCAGCTGGTATTACTGGTGTACTTTTACTGCAGGTACTACATGCAGCTGGTATTACTGGTGTACTTTTACTACAGGTACTACATACAGCTGGTATTACTGGTGTACTTTTACTACAGGTACTACATGCAGCTGGTATTACTGGTGTACTTTTACTACAGGTACTACATGCAGCTGGTAATACTGGTGTACTTTTACTACAGATACTACATGAAGCTGTGTACTATGTGACCTCTGACCTCTGGCGGTGAGCTCGAGGCTGCTCACGTGCTCGGTCAGCACGGTTCCGTAGCTCTCCAGTTTGTGGACGATCCTCCGGTACACGTGCACGTCGTCTCTGCCGCCGCGGATACTTCCGCAGAAATAAACCTTCATCCTGAACACGGGACCGTTTCTACTGTGACTCTACTGTCTCTACTCTCCCAGCAGCAGCTCCTGTATGCCGCCGCTTCCCGCGCTGGATGCAAATGACGCTCTGTGACGTATTTATAAATCTTTCCCTGAGCTGAGTCTCGCAGGTACATCAACGTAACCAGCCACCTCTTTCTGCGCTCTGATTGGCTGAATCACCACCGCCTAAAATCCTCAGCCTCTGATTGGATCAGCCAGGAGGCGGCAGACGCTCTGGGGGGGTGGAGCTACCTGACAGACTCTACTGAGGGCAAATAAACCTACAACAATAAAAGAGTGAATGTTTTCTCTGGTCATGTTTTAACAACAACAATAATACAAATAATAATAATTGTATTGTTTTCAAGGACACTTCACATAAACACACATTAAAAGCATGAGGTAATAATATATCATGTTTAATCTATTATTTGATCTGATTAATACATTGAGTACATTATATAATAACATACAATATATAAAAATATATTAATAATAAAATATTGTGCATTTTTCAAACTCTTTGTTGTCTTATATTGTCCAATATTTCCATTTACTGCCAGTTAAACTTCTACTGCAGTACATTTACTTGACCTTATGTAGTTGTAACTTTCATAAACATGAAATAGTGTTTTATTATTATTATTATTATAAATTAGCACTTGTAGTTTCTCTGCTGCTGTGATGCTACTACAAATATCTGCATATTTATATATTTTATTTTATTTTCAATTTTGATACCTCAAGTACATTTTTACTGCCAATACTACTGTTACTATACTAATACTAATACTACTACTGTAAACAACAGTGTTTTACTACATGATATGAAGCTGATAATGTGTGAAAACCACAACATAAAAACACTAGAAACACTGACTGGTGGTTGTTTGTCAGGTTGCAGTTTACATCCACGTCCATCCAGACTCATAATATTTATAGTGAAGACTTTTCCTTGTATGTGTTTGGCTTATAAATCTGATTCTGGTAGAACACAGAGTCGTAGTGATGACAGTAGACGATGCTTCAGACCTGGATGTTGCTGCAGAGAAGCTACGGATTGTAAAACGTGGACGTTTCACACACAGAAGATCTAAACTATCACCAGTTTCAACGTGGACACAAAAGATTCACCAGTTCAGCATCTGAGTGTGAAATATGGACACAATCTCTCCTTCTGGTCCTGAGTTACGGCGCTGAATAACGGCCAGAAAAGTGTTTTTACAGGATATTATGATGTCACAGCAAAGTTGACCTTTGACCTTTTGGATATTAAATGCCATCACTACATCATTTCATCCTGTTAGACATTTTTGTGAAACTTTGTCATAATTACTGTATAAATTCTTGAGTTATGGCTAAAAATTGTGTTTGGTGACCTTTGACCTTTGACCACCAAAATCTAACCAGTTTATCTTTTGTGCAGATGTTCCTGAGGTCTCGTATAACATCACAAATATATTAAAGTAGCTTGTAAACTGAAAACTATCTCTGATATAATTTTAAAAAATAATAACAATAACAATTCTGTGACGTCAGAGCAACAAACAGCTGTTTTGTATTAAATCTCTTTAAAACACAATTAGTTCCATAAAGTTTATTTGACTGAGTGTCTGTACAGAAACTATAAATACATCTGAACATGAAAATAACAAAAAATAAAACCCCCAAAACAAAAAGACAGACTGAATAAAAAATGTACAAACATCAACAGATGAGTTCAGAGTGAAACCTCGAAGCTTCGCCATCAGCGGACGTTAATGCAGAATCATGAATCAGAGCTGATGACGAAAACATCTGTGTGTTCCTGTGTTTGGGGCCTCAGTGGGTCTTCAGCAGGGTCCCCAGACTCCTCACTGTGGCGTTCAGCGTCAGCTCAGGCACGTCTCTGGCCACCCGCTGCATGGGAGCCATCTTGGGTCCTTCCAGAGAGTCCAGTAGCCCTGAAACCACAACGACAGGAGGTCTCACTCTGACACATAAAACAGGAGGTCTCACTCTGACACACAAACGACAAGAGGTCTCACTCTGGAACTACAATGACAGGAGGTCTCACTCTGACACATAAAACAGGAGGTCTCACTCTGACACATAAGACAGGAGGTCTCACTCTGGAACTACAATGACAGGAGGTCTCACTCTGACACATAAGACAGGAGGTCTCACTCTGGAACTACAACGACAGGAGGTCTCACTCTGACACACAGGAATGGTTCATTTTAAACTTGGTATTAAATGCTTGAAGAGTATGAAGTCTGACCTTCTACTAGTTTGTGGTAGGCGAAGTGCAGGTAGAACAGGAAGAGCATGTGGAGGACGGAGAGCGTCCCGCAGAGGAGGAGACGAGGAGTTTGACCGACCGTACGGGACAGCAGAGCCGCAACCTGAGAGACGACAAACGAGAAACCAGGTTAGTCTGTAGTTCGCAGCTGCCGGAGAACAGGGAGGCTGGATGGGAAACGTAGTCCTCACCATGCGCAGAGTGGACAGTCCTCCGACCAGCAGCCAGAGGACGTAGAACAGGAAGTGGAAGTGGATGTTGTAGGTGATCAGGAGGACGACGCAGTGACCAAACAGACCGTAACCCTGAGGAGAGGAGACAGGAAGTGATGTCACACAGCGTCCTGTCAATGATCACGCACTTGTCTTTTTCTCCCAAACTGTGGTCAGATTTTAGGTTCATTTCCATCATAAACACAATTTTTAAACCGACTGTTAAAGATCTTATAATAAATTCTGAATGTAAATTCCCTCAAAAATGGATTCTATTGTTAATGTGATTATTATAACGGGCAAGTTTTTTATTCACAAATGTGTGTTTATGTTAAAATGTTTTAATTTTTTATATTGCCAATATTTTCTCTTTTTCTTCATGATTTCACATCTTTTGAACTCTAAAATATGCAAATTATTATAATTACATTGTTGGAAACATATATAATTGCCTTTATTTTATTTTAATACATTTACTATACTTAATTATTATTATTATTATTATTTTTTTTATTTTATTGTCACTGTCAGATTATTTGATTGAAATTTTTCACCATTTTCTGACATTTTATGAACCAAACAAAACAAATAAATTAATGGAGAAAATAATCTACAGATTAATGAAAATAATCATAGTTGCTCTACATGTACTGTGTGTGTGTGTGTGTGTGTGTGTGTGTGTGTGTGTGTGTACTGTAGTGCAGGTGCAGTACTGTCACTGACCAGCAGGGAGAGCATCTGCAGCATGGTGATCTGAGCGTTGACCAGGTACGCCAGGAAGTAGATGAAGGAGGAAACACCGAGCCAGTAACCAAAACACGTTCCTATAGCCGTACCCATCAGAGTCCCCTCTGTCTGTAACACACACACACACACACGCACGCACGCACGCACACACGCACGCACGCACACACACACACACACACACACACACACACACACACACACACACACACACACACACACACACACACACACACACACACGTCATAAGTATTGTTGTAATGTCAGCTACAGGTAGATTAAGATGCTGATTGTGTAGTAAATGTGCAGTACAGACTCCAGTGTGTCAATAAATGTGCAGTACAGACTCCAGTGTGTCAGTAAATGTGCAGTACAGACTACAGCGTGTCAGTAAATGTACAGTACAGACTACAGTGTGTCAGTAAATGTACAGTACAGACTACAGTGTGTCAGTAAATGTACAGTACAGACTACAGTGTGTCAGTAAATGTACAGTACAGACTACAGTGTGTCAGTAAATGTGCAGTACAGACTATAGTGTGTCAATAAATGTGCAGTACAGACTACAGTGTGTCAATAAATGTGCAGTACAGACTATAGTGTGTCAGTAACTGTGCAGTACAGACTATAGTGTGTCAGTAAATGTACAGTACAGACTACAGTGTGTCAGTAAATGTACAGTACAGACTGCAGTGTGTCAGTAAATGTGCAGTACAGACTACAGTGTGTCAATAAATGTGCAGTACAGACTATAGTGTGTCAGTAACTGTGCAGTACAGACTGCAGTGTGTCAATAAATGTGCAGTACAGACTCCAGTGTGTCAGTAAATGTGCAGTACAGACTACAGTGTGTCAATAAATGTGCAGTACAGACTATAGTGTGTCAGTAACTGTGCAGTACAGACTACAGCGTGTCAGTAAATAAATGCTAAAAAGTCTCGTCTGTTGTTTCCCCAACTGCTGGAAAAGTGAAGGTTAGCTCCAAAGTTAGCGACGCTGGGTTAGCCTAACCTGAAGATGCTAAACAGAGAAATAGAGAATGGAGAAATGTAAAGCTGCTGAGTCGTCGTGTACTCTGGTTGACTACAGCCCTACTGTTTTGGGACCAATGTGTAGCCCCGCCCATCGACCTTGCAGCCGGGTGTGTTCAGGTGTTTACAGGTGTGTGTTCTTACAATGACGGTTTCTGACGTCTTCATGCCCTGCAGCAGGATGGCCACCAGAGTGAAGACGAGCATCAGAGGACCGTACAGCTCACCTGCGATCTTCTGCACACACAGGAAGCACAAACAGTCAGAGGAGACTCACCTGAACCTGAGACTCAGGTGAGTCCTGGTTCTGCTTCACACATGTTTCTGTCTGCAGGTGAGTCATGAAGATGTTGGAAGAGACAGGAAGTGGTGCGTACCTGAGGGAAGTTGATCATGCGGATAGGGATCATGGACTCGATCAGCCTGAGGGAAGACAGAGCCGTTAGCATCGGACGGAACAGGTAAACAGCTGACAGGAAACAGGAAGTGACGGGTCCTACCTGCTACGGACCTGCACCGGCTCCACGTCAAAGTACGGCCGCAGGATGTCGATGTTGGCGTACAGGTTGAAGGCTTTGGAGGCCTGACGCTTCCCCGCCTGCCACACCTGAACACATCAACACAGGTGAAGTTACTGCGAGTCCAAAATAAAAACAGAGAAGAAGAAGCCAAAAAATATGAGTTCAATTTTTACAAAGAAAACAAAGAAGAGCTTTTGTCATTTTTTACATAAATATGGCAAAAATCTTCTGGTTTCAGCTTCTTAAATGTGAAGATTTGATGTTTTTCATTTTATCAGACATGACGGTAAATATAACGAGCTTTATTTGAACTATTCACTGACATTTTATGGAGAAAATGACGAATCTGTTCATCCAGAAAACAGTCTGCAGATTAATCAATAATGAAAATAATCGTTAGTTGCAGCTCTAAGCACAATAATAATAATAATAATAATAATAATAATAATAATAATAATAATAACTTTAATTATATAGTACTTTTCAAAAACAAGTTACAAAGTGCTTTACAAAGACATAAAAACAAGAAATTACCTGATAAATATGAAATAAAAGTAGAACTGATACAGTAATAGTAACAGGTGAGGGACTGTTTCAAGAGAAAACTTTACTAAAAAAGTGTATTTTAAGAGAGAAGAGTTTGGTTGTTTCATTCTTCTGAACAGTTGTTATTTATTGGCAGCTGGCAGGTTTGATTTGAGTGAAATGTACTTAAATGTTGGACCAGATTAATCTCCAGGATCAAGGGTCTGCTAATTTCTGCTTCCTCTAAAACAGATCTCCCTCTGACATCATCAAGGATGTTCCCGTCCCTTAAACGCACCTCAGAGGGGACGAAGAGACAAAGAGACGAGGAGAGGAACCACAGGTGTATCCTCTGTGGAAGTTTTCTACCGGACAGAATCAACAGTAACAAACGAGACCAGCTGACCAACACACCCTGCAGCATTAAACAACATAAACCGACTCTGAGGTGAAGAAAATAACTCGCTGAACAGTCTGTTGCACCTCAGACACCCTGCTGCTGCTCGGCGTGTTGGGACAGCGATGTTTTTCTCCGGAGCTGACGGTGCAGCAGAGAGGTCGTACCCCGGATGGGAAGCAGCTCTGGACTCACCTCGTCGGCCACCTGTCGGCCCAGCTGACCCTTTAACCCCTTCATGCCCAGGAACTCTCCGTCCTCGGTGGTGTCGTCCTCGGTGGCGGCCGCCTCCTCAGCCACCTCCTCCTCCTCCTTCATCCTCTGGTGCATCTCTCCCATGTCCTCGAAGCTGGAGCCCGATGTGTCGTCCATGTTCTCCATGTCGATGACGGCCGAGCCGCCGCCCTGAACACAACAACAACAACAACAACAAAATAACACAGTTAAAGATGTGACCGTGACTCTGTGTTGCAGTAACTCTGGTGGGTTTATGGATGAGAGGAAGGAAATAACTAGAATAAAGAATATTACATGAATCTCTGTCTGGTAATCAGTATTAAAATGATTAAAGGACGGTTCACAGTGTTTCCAGTGTGTTAAACCAGCAGTCAGGTGTCCATATGAGCAGTGAAAGACGTTTTCCTCGCTGTAATCATTCCTCCTGTTCATACTGGATATTAAAAGATCCTTCAAATGTGGTTTCAATGTAAGTGATGGAGGCCAAAACCCACAGGGATCATTTGGGCTCCTGACTGTTGTTTTAAGACACACTTAAAAAGTTTTGAACGTGTCATTTAACTACAAAATAACATGAGTCTGTGTCTGACAGGCGGCCGAACACGTAAACATGAACAAGGTAAAGGGAGTGACATCACCGTAATTGAACTGTGATGTAAACAACAACTAGAAAATCAGGTGTTGTCCTTTTGCCCGATGTGACGTCAGTATCAGTTTCCTGAAAAATAAATCTTTTGTAGAGCTGCAACAATTACTCGATCAGCAAAATTTGAACAATCAATTAATCTGATACTTACTTGAGTAATTGTTTGGCTCATTAAGTATCACAGAGCCTAAGGTGATGTCATCAAGCTTCATGTTTTATCCAACTAACCCAAAAACCCAAAGATATTGAACTTAATATAATGTTGATAACGCAGAAAAGCAGAAAGTTTTCACATTTAAAAGGTTTAGGCTGCAACAATTAAATCAATTAGTTGCCAACTATTAAATTACTTATCAAGTATTTTGATAAATTAATCTTTTGAGTCATTCTTTAAGAAAACAAATGTCTAAATTCTCTGATTCCAGCTTCTTAAATGTGAACAAACAAGACAACACCTGATTTTCTTGTTGTTGTTCATCTCACAGTTTATTTACGGTGACGTCACTCCCTTTACCTTGCTCATGTTGTGAAGTTTATTCGTATTATTTTGCAGTTAAACTACTCAGCTTGTTAGTTAGCCTGTTAGCTGTCAGGTTAGCACGTTAACTAGCAGTCAGTGTAGTGGGTTATCCTAGTTAACACGTCTGACTGGGTAGTTAGCCTGTTAGCATCTTAGCTTGCCTGGTTAACACTTTAACTGGAAGGTGAGCTGTCAGCGGGTTAGTTAGCCTGTTAACTGTCAGGTTAGTTCTCCTGTCAGCGGGTTAGTTAGCCTGTTAGCTGTCAGGTTAGCGGGTTATTTAGCTGGTTAGTTAGCTGTTAGCTCACCTGGATGAGGTTATCATCGAAGCTTCCCCACGGTTCCGCGTTCGTGTTTCTGTTCCCGGAGCCCGCAGACATTTTCCCCGCAGAGGCAGCCGTCCTGCTGTTTACCGTCTGTTTCCCGGGTCGGTGCCTGTGTGAACGCGCTCTCTGCGCGGACTGACGGACTTTAATTTAATGAAAATCTGATGTTTTGGTCTAAAAATCTACATTTCACTCGCGTACAGCAGCAGCAGACGTACCAGGCTGACCCCGCCTCCATGGGATGCACGCACAGCAACGTCATGACGCAAGTCAGACTGAGCGACGTGGAGCTCGAAAATGTCGCGAGATTTTCGTGATATTGACGTTTTGGTTTGTTTTTTTGCCCCTTTCATCTCCTCTTTGTTTTATTTAACACTTTATACAACTTAAAAAATGTGTTATTCTATTTATTTCAAGCAATTACTTGAAAAGGGTTTGATGGTCATTTCCCAACAAAGATGTGAACAAACCTCTTTAACAGCATTTTAAAAGCCAAACATAGTTTGATCAATAGTTTTTATTCTTAGTTTGTGAGTTAAAGTGAAGGATTTTTACTTGTATCTTTCACTTCGGTCTAAAATGTTCCTGTTAGCAGTTTGATGAATTGGGGTCCAGGACCGTCTCTCTGTGAGGTGACAGAACTAAACACTGAACCAACATGACAGCCTCATTCTCAACTTTCATCTGCATGAAAATCATCAGAAAAATAAATGAAATGACCTCAAGTTCATGACGACACAATATCTGTTGTTTTATGTTTGTCAGGACGCAACAAAACGTCCTCACACCAAACTTGATCAAATTAATTCTTACTATTTTCCAGTTTTTAGGCCTGTATAACAAAGACTTTATCAACTAAGTGCACAAAGAAGAATCTTGTTTGTTAAAAGCAACAAGTGATAGAAAACTCTGCTCTTTTCTCCGTTTCCACATTTTCTCCAGAAGCTTTGAATGAGATCCTGCGATGAAGACAGAAGAAAATACTTTGCTCACTGTTGAAGAAACATCTTTATTGATTATGTAAAGCTTCAGATTGTTCACACATCCGATCAGTAAAGTCTGTTAAATGACTCTTGTCCAATGATTTCATGTTCAGATTCACTTCATCCACACAATCAGTTAGTTTAACCCAGAATGTACAAGAACATAATAAATGATTATTATCATGATAATTACAGTTTGATTGGACATTTCAATGATGAAGGAAGTTCTGCTGTTTTCTCTGTTTAAGAAACAACAGAACACAAATACATCGATACAAACATGAAACTAACATTTAGAACAAAGAGAAGTTTATATTTTCATCTGAAGAAGCGTCAGTGAAGGTAAAAGACGTCATCATGAGCAGCGATAGCCTCCATGGATAAAAACACACAGCAAAAAGTCACATTTACAGAAACTGAAAACATCAACAGAACAACAAATGAAAAGAGAAAAGTGTCGACAATCCCAGTTTGATTGACAGCTGATCTCTGTGCAGTTCAGAAAACACCACAGCAACGAGCTCTCAGAAACAATGGAGACAAAAACATGAAGAATTACAACAGAATCTGACACATGAAGTCTGAAATGACTTCTGTCTATTTCAGTTTACAGAACTCAGCTGTGTCTTCAATAAAACAAAGCCAAAGTCCAGCATGGAGAGGCTGAGTGAATGTGGTCTGGACTCTGTGGAGGAGAGTCATGGTTTCAGAGACGCTGTAGAAGGACAGAATACCTGCTCTGTGATCCAGGTACACTCCTACTCTGGAGGAACCAGGACCTGAGACGCGAGTTGAGATTTTGTTGAACCAAAATTCACAACTCTTAGTGTCACAATCTAAAGCCCAAGATTTTTCATTACGTCCAAACCCACATTCGTACCCTGCTCTGTTGATGTTCTTGTACGCGACTGCTACACCAACTCCCCCCCCTCTCCACTCCACCTCCCAGTAACAACGTCCAGTCAGACTCTCTCTACTCAGGACTTGACACCAACCAGAGAATCTGTCTGGGTGACTAGAATAAAGCTGGTGTTGACTCGTTCGCTCTGCTTTTCTGTTCCTGTCAGATAATAACAGCTCTGTGTTTGCTGTGTTTGGATCCAGTGTGATTTCATGTGAATATTTTAAGAACTCATCTCTGGTCTTGGGTTCTGGTTCTGGTGGTAAAACGTCCACTTCAGTCCCTGCCAGTGAGATGTTTGTCCAGTTCTCCCTCAGGATGTCCTGTAGTTGATCTCTGAGCTGTGACACAGCTGCTGTCACATCCTCAAAGTATCTCAGAGGACGTATATTGATGCAGGATGAGTCTGTAGGTTCACTGAGTTGTGACAGTGAGGGGTAGTCGTGTAGAAACTGGTTGTGATCCTCTGTGTGTGAGAGCTGCTTCAGCTCAGCGTCTTTCCTCTTCAGCTCAGTGATCTCCTGCTCCAGCTTCTCCTGAAGCTCTTTGACTCGACTCACTTCAGTTTCCTGCTGGGATCTGATCTGCTGCTTCACATCAGAGCTTCTTTTCTGGAGGAGACGGATCATCTCAGTGAAGATCTTCTCACTGTCCTCCACTGCTTTATCAGCAGAGCGACTGACGGCCTCCACCTCCTGTTGAAGCAGCTTCACATCTTTCTCTCTGTCCTGGATTCTCTGCTGGATGTTTTGTCGACTCACCTCGAGCTCTCTCTGCCTCTCAGTCCTTTCTGCTGCAGCTGAGACTGTGTCGTGGCCTTTATGTTCCTCCACAGAGCAGAGATAACAGATACTCTGCTGATCAGTACGGCAGAATATCTTCATCACCTCATCGTGACGAGAGCAGATGTTCTCCTGGAGCTTCTCTGAGGGGTCGACCAGCTTGTGTTTTTTAAATGTAGGTGATTCAAGGTGAGGCTGAAGGTGTTTCTCGCAGTAAGAGGCCGGACACTGCAGACAGGACTTGAGGGCTTTCCGTTTCCTCCCAGTGCAGAAATCACAGGCCACATCTTCAGGTCCAGCATAGCAGTGATCAGCAGGAGCAGCTTGGAGTCCAGTCTTCTTCAGCTGCTCCACTGAAGCTGCTAACATGGTGTTTTTCACCGGGACAGGCCTCGGTGCGAAGGTCTGTCTGCACTGAGGGCAGCTGTAGATCTTCTTCTCATCCTCTTCATCCCAGAAGCCTTTAATACAGTTCATGCAGTAGCTGTGTCCACAGGGAATAGTCACCGGATCCTTCAGTAGATCCAGACAGATCGAACAAGAGAAGGATTCTCTGTCCAGCTGATCTCCTTTCTGCGCCATTTCAGCTCTCAGTAGCAATGACTGTCTGAGTTTCACTTCACAGTTTGGGCTCTGATCTGAACAACACGTGTTTCTGCAGTGAATGCAGCCTGCAGCTCTTGTACTGCATTACATTTTGGTTACACCCATCCTGCAGCTGTAGATCTGAAGGGGAGGGAACCAGGAAGTATGAGCACAGAGTGGAGCTTGTTGTGTTTGTACAAACAGGGAGGGGTTATCAGGACGAGGAGCAGCACTGAGAATTAAAACTGATTTACAGTGAAGTCTCGGTTAAAACCTGCTCACCATCTGAAAACATTTTTACATTTAGCTGTAAAATATTTGGTGGCATGTCAGGGTTTGGTGATGCTTCTACACTGCAACAGATTTCACATGTTTTAATCATGTTGTTTCTCTGCAGCAGCGCTGTGTTTGAAATAAAACAGGTAAAACCAGAGAGTTCATCTTATCCAGCAACACTGCTGACAAATGTCGACCTTTAACAGTCACATGATCCTCTGCAGAAACTGTCAGCATCAGCAGCATCAGCAGCAGCAGCAGCAGCGGAGGAAGAAGTACTCAGATACCTTACTGCAGTAAAAGTACAAATACAGCAATGTAAAAATACTCCATGACAAGTAAAAGTCCTGCATGAAAAATCCTACTACAGTAAAAGTACATAAGTATTATGAGCTTGATGTAGTTAAAGTATTGCAGTAAAAGTACATAAGTATTATGAGCTTGATGTAGTTAAAGTATTGCAGTAAAAGTACATAAGTATTATGAGCCTGATGTAGTTAAAGTATTGCAGTAAAAGTAGTGGTTTGGTCCCTCTGACTGATATATTATTATATATGACATCATTAGATTATTAATAGTGAAGCATCAGTGTTAGAGCAGCATGTTACTGTTGTAGCTGCTGGAGGTGGAGCTAGTTTACACTACTTTATATACAGTTAGCTAGTTTAGTCCAGTGGTACCCAACCTAGGGGTCGGGGCCCCTCCAAAGGGTCAGCAGATAAATCTGAGGGGTGGTGAGACGATTAATGGGAGAGGAAAGAAGAAAAAACAACGTTCTGATACACAAATCTGTTTTCAGTTTTTGGACTTTTCCTCTAATCTTTGATTTTAGCTGAAATATTGGATCATTTGAACATTTATTGAAATGAAAGCATGTGAGAAGTTTAGAGGGAAAAATCACTATTTGGTGGAGCTGTTAACAACTCATAGACATGTGAAATGTGACCCCGACTACACACTGCTTTTTGTAAGACGTCAAAAGCCAAAAAGGTTGGAAACCACTGGTTTCATCTTTAACAATGTGTTGTATTTTAAAAGCTTGTTATATTATCCATTGTGTCAAATCTTCATCTGAAAATTAACTAAAGCTGTCAAATAAATGTAGTGGAGTAGAAAGTACAATATTTCCCTCTGAAATGTAGAAAGTAGCATCACATGGAAATAACGAGCAAAAGTAGAAGTAAAGAACAAAATTGTACTTGAGTAAATGTACTTAGTTACTTTCCACCACTGCTACAGATTTCGCATAATTTATATAAAAATGAGAGCTGCAGTAACCGTCACTGTCCTGCTGTCACCTGCAGGGGGCAGCAGTGATCTCTGTCTGACACATGGACGTACGTGTATTATAATCTCGTGGCGGCGGGCATGCTTACAGGACGTTGTTCTATGTTCTCGCGAGATCTCTTATCTTCACTGTATTTTTTTTTTCCTTTCCTTGACGTGTTCGTGACATTGACCAGCGGCTCAGGTGGAAAACACCGGCATTCAACGGAGACCTTTCTCAGTCTAACGTGTCGACGAACTTATTTGGATTATTTATGACATCGAAGTCGAGAGTCAACAGCAAAAGCTCCCGGTAAGTTTAACCGTCTGCGGCTCAGAAAGCTTTTTAACGTTACATCCAAAATATCGGAGCATGTTAGCTCAGTTAAGCTAGCTGATGTGCTGTTAGCTGTTCATTCTGACAGCTACAAAATGGTGTCTTCTCACCTTCAGAAAAGTGTTGATATTAGTTCAAATAGATCGTCGCATCGTTAGTGTTGTCAGTTTGCAGCAGCGCTCATGTCATGAGCTAATGCTAGATAAAGTTATCTTAGCTAAAACATGACCTCCGGTTAACGAGAAAACAAAAGATAAGACAAATATAAGATGATATATAAGTTCTGTTGGTACTTTAAAACAGATCTTAATCACTCCATCTCAGTAGTAATAACGTTTTATATCGATTTTCACCGTTTGCTCATGTTCTCATGTCTTTAAGAGCCCCAAACTAAACTCGCTTAAAAAAAACTCAAATTTTAGAGTCTCCCGCTGATCTTTGAGTTTTTACCTGATTTAACATTAGTTGTTAATTTTATTACAAATTGCAAGGATTCAGTCTGTAATTCGGCATTTTCCTAACAGGCAGATTAATGTCAGCTGGAGCAAGACCAGGTCTGGACCTGGTCTGATGTGGTCTTTTCTGCCGGTTGAACCGTAACAGAAGTAAACAGCCGGTGTTTTTGTTTGGAGTTTGGCGCGTTGCAGAGAGACACCTGCATGTGATGTTTACCCTGAAACAGAGTTATCAGCTGGATACCTTGGCCTCTGTGACATCCTAGTTAATAACTAATCTACTGTATGTTAAACCGGTGTTTATGCCGGGCTGAATATTCAGGACCGGTCCCTGGTGCTGTGCCGCCCCCTCCCGCAGTGCCCTCCCCCGGCTGTGTGTACGTGCAGGCCGCTAGGCAGTGATGGCGGACAGTCGGAGGATCGTTTCCTCATTCCTGTGACAAGAAAACCTCAAATAAAAACCGGTTTTGTTTCATTGTTATCGGCAGACGTCTGAGCTGAGGAAGCGTCGTGTTTTCAGGATCTTTTTTGTGGTGTTTTACCGTCACTGAGTCAGCAGCATGAGGTACGAAAACACAGGATTTACAGACTTTATTCGCCATTTTAGCTGCCAGGTTAGCTTCCACATGGAAGTGTTTAAGAGTTACGGACTGACTAACATGCACATGTTCAGTTATTAAACATGCAGCAGCGTTGTTATTACAGAAACTCTGTGGCGAGACAGAAAAAATAAGACCTATCTCCAAAAATCTACTATCTAAATGTACAAATACTGCATCACAAGTAATAACAATAGTAAATGTGCAGAAGTATTATCAGAAAAAAAGTATCTAAAGTACTTGTTCTGCAGAAAACGTTCCCCTCATGAGTGTTAACAGTATATATTATATTGATTATTGATCATTACTGATGCATAAATATGTAAACAGCATTTTACTGTTGTAGTTTATCAAGATGGAGCTAATTTTGACTTATAATCTATAATATGTTTAATATTTATAAGATGATCAAAGGTTTTATATGTAAATGATTAATCTGTTAAGTGACTCCAGCTGTCAGATGAATGTAGAAGAGTGAAGTAAACATTTTAGTAAAGTAGAAGTGATTATGATTAGAAAATGTATTTATTATAACTGCGTCTCACAGCCTGTCTGTAGCTCTTTTTCCATCGTAGCAGATTTTCTGTTTTTATAAACTGAATATTTTTGCATTTTGAACTGTTTGACGAACATAACGAGACATTTAAAGATGTTGCCTTGAACTCTGGGAAACTGTGATCGACACTTTTCACTGTTTTCTGACATTTTAAAGAATAATAATCAATCAATCAATCAATCAGCTGCAGCCCAAGATTATATAGTTTCTCTTAATACCAGTTCACTTACTAAATGTAAAAAAAAAAGAATCAAATCAGTTAAAACATGATTTAAGCACAAAACCAATTAAAAAACAGGGTTAAATGATTATCTTTTAATTGTCTTGTTTTGATGAAACATCTGCAGCTGCTGTCGCTGAACGTTCAAGGACAACGATCACATCTGAATTATTAATGTTTTCTGATGTTATAAAAGGTTTTTTTTTTCTTCACATCAGCAGTTTTGCAGGAAGGACAAAAAAAAACAGCTGACAAACAGACGGGATGATTTCACATCGTTAAAACAAACTCTCCTCTTATATATGTTTACAAAAAGTCTTTTAAATATGTTGTACATTTAATATTGTCCATATCATCCACAGTTAGACTCATGCGGGACAAATATTGATTAGATATAAGTAGGGCTGCAACTCACATATATATTCATTATTCAGCAATCTGATTCTTGATTAATTGATTAGTTTGGTCCATAAAATGTTGAAAAACGTCAATCAGTGTTTCCTCAAATGTCTTGTGTTCAGTTTACTGTCATAAAGGACTAAAGAAACCAGAAAATATCACATTTAATCAGCTGGAATTGACTCAAAACAATGATTTGATTCAATCAAAATAATTAGAGATGAATTTAGTGGGCTGGTTGTCATCGAGTGGATTAATTGACTGATCGCTGCAGTTGTAGATATAATTATTAGAAAGTCGTGTGTTTTGTCAGTAAACACGGAGGTCACGGAGGACGTTCTTATCAGCGTTTGTTCAGCTGACTGACTGCGTGCAGCTGATACCGGAGCTCCGCCGCACCCTGAGGCAGGACACACGTACCAGCTGATATCGGCTCGTATTGATATCTGCGTCCATGTCTCACTTGATAAATGACAGCGAACTGAAGCACAGAAACGCCAACGACAGGGTTTAAAACTGTGTCACCGTTCAAAGGAACCTCCATTAAAAAAAAAAGTCACGAGTTGTGGAAAGAAAATTAATATCAGTCGTCATTTTTTAACCTTTCAAAGATCAATATCGGCATCAACCTTTAAAGTTATACTGCTGACACTAACCAAGACCCACCTCAGGAGAACAGAGGAGGTTTGGGTTCGTTTGCTGTTAAATTAAAGTACTCGCACATGGCTGGAAGTACTTGCCTGTTGGGAGTACCTCACAACATGCAAAAGTACTCCACTGTGTATAGAAGTACTTGTCTTGTCTAGAGGCAGCCCGCTGTGTGTGCTTTACTGTGTCTGGACGTATTTATCCACGTCTAGAGGTGCTCAGCTGTACTTGGAAGTACCGTAGTATGTTTATAAAATAGTTTACCATGTCTTAAAGTACTCCTCTGGGTCTGGAGGTACTTCCCAATGTACTGAGATACTCTGCTGGGTCTGAAAGTACTCCACTATGTCAGTCATCAGTCCTGGAAGTACTTATTTTCTGAGGTACTTTACTGTGTCTGGAGGTATTTCTCCATGTTTATAAGTACTCCACCATGTCTGGAAGTATCTGGAGGTATTTCTCCATGTTTATAAGTACTCCACCATGTCTGGAAGTATCTGGAGGTACTTCACTGTGTGTTGAAGTATTACACCATGTCTGTAGGTATTTATTCATGTCTAGAAGTATCTGAAAGTACTCCACGTTTCTTGGAGGTATTACAAACACTCTATGGTGGTGAAGTACTCTGCAGTATGTTAAAGTACTCTGCAGTACGTGGAAGTACTCTGCAGTACGTGGAAGTACTCTGCAGTATGTGGAAGTAGTCTGTAGTATGTTAAAGTACTCTGCAGTATGTTAAAGTACTCTGCAGTATGTTAAAGTACTCTGCAGTATGTTGAAGTACTCTGCAGTATGTTGAAGTACTTCCCTGCAGGTCGACACATGTTGGTTGGAGTCGACCTGTTTTCAACATGAATCCTGTTTTTAAAGAGTTTTCAGGTTTCTCTGCGTCAGTCGGGACGTTTTTGTGTCTGAGAATAGTTTAGTGGTGTAACTGGTGTAATCCCAGTGGATCATGGTGATCAACCAGCCCTCTGACCAATCACAGAGCACAATGCAGCTGTGTTGACAAACAGCGTGCGTGTCAGCTGAGACCTTCACCACAACACGGCAGACAGCTGAGTCACTCAGACACACACAAACATGGATGTTAAAAACATGTCAGTCGATTAATCAAGTGATCAATCGACTGATCATTTTATCAATAACTCATCTTCTCTCTGGCGTCTGACTTTCTGTTTTCTATCTTTCTTTAAAAACAAAACTTTCTGATGTTTTATAGACCAAACAAATAAGTGAAAATAGATTGTATGTATTTAAAATATAATATTTAAAAGCACCTGAAGTATCAACGTGTCAGTTTTTTTATATAAGTACGTTTTGTTGTAAATTAATTGGTAACTATTTTGATAAACAATGAATCGTTTTGAGTCATTTAAAGGTGCAGTGTGATGAATTTAGTGGCAGAAACGGAATATAATATTCATTCAAAAAAAAAAAGTCCAACTTGTCTGCACACAGTCTGTCAGCTGGACGAGCTGCTGGTAGGAACGTCCTCCGTGACCTCCGTGACCTCCGTGACCTCTGTGTTTACTGACGTTTTCATTCGAACAAGCTGTAAAATCCTTCAGTAGACAAACACGACGCTGCAGCGACGACTGTCTAATGATTATATCTAGAACTGCAACCGTTAGTTGATTAATTCTCTGGTTCCAGCAGGTTAAATGTGAATATTTTCTCTATGACAGTAAACTGAAGATCTTTGAGTTGTGGACAAAACAAGACATTTGAGGACGTCATCTCGGACTTTAGGAAACGCTGATCAATGTTTTTTTCACCGTTTTATGACATTTTATGGACCAATCAATTAATCGAGAAGATAATTATCTACATCAGAGGTCAGGGGTTATATTCTGTTTCTATGGTTTAATATCCAAATATAAATACAATATAAAAAGTCATCAGATGAGTTAAAC
The DNA here is from genome assembly GCF_963924715.1 of Thunnus thynnus. Lineage (NCBI taxonomy): Eukaryota > Metazoa > Chordata > Actinopteri > Scombriformes > Scombridae > Thunnus > Thunnus thynnus. The sequence goes on from NC_089530.1 coordinate 29,932,524, forward strand.
TGGTCATTAGAATAAACATCAGCTGATAACGTGGAAGGAAACGGTGAAAAGCAGAAGTGAAGATGAGGAAAGAAAGTGTTTAGTCAAGAAAAAAGAAACGAGAGAGAAAAAGTGTATTTTTGTCACAACAGGAAAAACTACAACATCACAGCTGCTGACAGGCTCAGTCAGAGTTCTGCGTCACTAAGAGGATTTGAATCAGATTATTTTGTTTTGAGCTTCCAGATGAAGTTTGACCGCATGTATTTACAGACCTTCAGGCACCAGCAGGGTCTGTTCAGGTGTTTCAGTCTGATACTGGTCCGTTTATCACGCTGCTGTACTTCCTGTATTTAAACGTGAGTCCAGATCTGGTCTGACCTCTTTTTTTTCCTGGACGCCGTGTCCTTCCTGTTTCCTGTTTCCTTTACAGGATGCCGTCGGCGGAAGCGGCAGCGAGCGGGATGAAGCAATGCTTACTGGCTCAGGATCAGCTAGAGGGCGCCATCAGCGGCGTGATGAAGGCCGAGCAGCAACTGAGAGACAACGCCCGAGAGGTCAGCACCTTCATCATCATCATCATCCTCCTCCTCTTCATGATGCTCTGTCTGTCTGGTCTTTTTTTTTTCCTGACGCTGTGTTTATATAATCAGACACATCAGTCTCCTTTCTGTATTGATTTTATTGGTATTGATGTATTGAGGTCGTTTCCAAAGCTGATATGCATCCGTCGTCCTGACACCACTAAGAAATGACGACAACATAAAAGTCCTGTGTGTGTGTTGAGCGCAGCTGGCTCCTACGTTTCCTAGTAGTGATCAGTGATATATCTCCTTACTGAGGCTTATTGTCATTTACAAAACGTTCTTCCTCGGCGAGTCTGGATAAATCCTACCGGTGCGGAAGGATCAGAAAACAAAACAGCGTGCTGGAATCAGTTATGCAGATTGTTGCGCACCAGCAGAGCGCCATAGAGCAGAGCGGTGGATCAGAGTCTGCGTCTCCAAGTGAGTCGATCTGTAAAAAAAACCATCTTTAATGAGTTCATATTGGAGTAGATTTGGACCAGGGTACAGGTAGAGTGTTGGAGCAGGGTGAAGATCAGGCAGATGACAAGAAAACGTGATAACATCTAGTGGCTGTTGTTGTCAGCATGCGCCGCCGTCTCTCTGGTCGAGTTAAACCATAACGACAAACTGCAGTCAAATCAATCATTAACTCAGCTGACGTTTCTGTCTGTTAACGTGCTGGAACAACACGTCTGCTGCAGCCGTCGCCGTGACCTGACCTGACAGCGAGGGTTCAAAAACATCTCACTGGATCCACTGGGATCCACTCAGGGAGCAGACACCTTCCCAAAGTTTCATCCACACGCGGCTCAAACTTGAAAACTTATTTGTTTACCATCAGCTGCTGTTGTGTGAATATTTAGCAGATAAACTGTTTCCTCTCAGTTTGTTTATGAACAACCTGAAAGCCTCTTCTTCTTCTTCTTCTTCTTCTTCTTCTCTGATCCTTGTCTGTCGGTCTGTGAAGCTGGTTGACCGGTGACGTTCATCAGTCCTTTTGTCCGGTCTCACCACACACACATACTCATCACTGCTGACTCACTGTGTGTGTGTGTGTGTGTGTGTGTGTGTGTGTGTGTTTGTCTGATTGTCTGAGAAACACCCAAATATCACCTCCTCAATCCTCCCGTTGTTCTGTCCTGTACCTGCGGTTACCGCGGTAACCCAGACTCATTAATTAACCAGCGACAGGTTAGATCACGTTAGCACTGTGTGTGTGTGTGTGTGTGTGTGTGTGTGTGTGTGTGTGTGTGTGTGTGTGTGTGTGTGTGTGTGTGTGTGTTGGAGGAGGTGGAGCTGGAGGCATATAGAAGACTAGAGAGAGAGCGGGGTGTGGTAGAGTCAGGATATAAAAGAGTGGGGAGAGAGAGAGACGAGCTCACAGCACTGACAGACTGGGAACAGACTCTACTGGACTCTGATGTTACGCAATCAAACGCTCTGAACTCTGCTGTGTTCTACTGTCAGCTGGTGCTCAGCTCGTCTCTGCAGGTGAAGCTCACTGTGTTTCTGTGTGTTTTTGATTTTCAGGGCAGAGGGTCATATTGTCTCTGATATCACGGTGCCAGCTGATTGGTCAGCTGATGCAGCGTCATCACTGCATCATGTGACTGTTTCGGGCCATGTGTTTCTGCTGAGATGTGTAATTTAGGGCTGTGCAATCTATTGATATTATATCGATATCGTGATATGAGACTAGATGTCTTATTAGATTTTGGATATCGTAATATTGTGATATGACATAAGTGTCTCTTCCTGGTTTTAAACGCTGCATTACAGTAAAGTGAGACTGTTGTAACTGTTCTATTATTTGTCTTTAACCACTTACTCATTATATCCACATTATTTATCAAAAACACCAGTAGTCATCACTACAATATTGTTGTGATATTGATATTTAAGTATTTGGTCAAAAATATTGAGATATTTGATTCTGTCCATATCAACTAGTTTGTAGTTTAATTGTTGTTTTTAGAAACCTTTCATTTGTTAATATATATATAGATACATAAACTGTGTGTGTGTGATCCTCTCCTCCTCATGTGAGCTCATTCAGTTTAATTTGAAAGAAGCTGCTGTTATTTGTAAAATACTAAACGTGTTATCAGTACTGAGTCGGCGTCTGCTGCGGGACTCTGCAGCAGCAGCAGCAGAGTGAGACGTCTGTCCTCTCTCCTGCTCTCTGCTGTAAACACACACAGCTGTTGGTGAGCAGCTGCTCTCATGTCTGTGCGTCTCGCTGCTCGTTTTCAGCAGAAACTCTCCGGCTCTCTGTCTGCTCATCCTGCTCTCGGTCGGTGAGTCTCTCTCCCCGGACGGCGGGTGGGCGGGTCGCTCCGGTTCTGGTTCTAAACGGCGGTCGTCCTCCGGCTCGTCCCCGTCTGTGTGCGGCCTGAAGCCCGCCGTCACTAACTCTTAAATTACAGGAAGATCTAAAGTAAAAATCACAATCTGATGTTAAAGATCAAAGGAAGCGCTCTACAGATGTCATCAGTTTATGAACCAGTCAGACAGTTTCCTCACTGTGACGTCACTACTGCAGAGTTCCCAGCTAAAACCTCTTCACTACCTGGGAGTGTCTCACCTGTCTGTCTCTCTGTATCTCACCTGTCTGTCTCTCTGTATCTCACCTGTCTGTCTCTCTGTATCTCACCTGTCTCTCTCTCTGTATCTCACCTGTCTCTCTGTCTGTATCTCACCTGTCTGTCTCTCTGTGTCTCACCTGTCTGTCTCTCTGTGTCTCACCTGTCTCTCTCTCTGTATCTCACCTGTCTGTCTCTCTGTATCTCACCTGTCTGTCTCTCTCTCTGTGTCTCACCTGTCTGTCTCTCTGTATCTCACCTGTCTGTCTCTCTGTATCTCACCTGTCTGTCTCTCTGTATCTCACCTGTCTGTCTCTCTGTGTGTGTGTGTCAGGTGCGTGCGGAGCTGCAGAGCTGTGTGAGTCGTCAGCAGGAGGCTTTGCGCTGCAGAGAGGTTTGGCTGCTCGGTCAGATCGAGCTGCTGGAACAACTGAAGACTGAAACTCTGCAGCAGCAGCTGCACCGACTCCACTGGGTAAAAACTCATGTTGTTGATGATATTATTTCAATAAAATAAGTTCTAAAATACACTCAGAGAGATTTTGAAATGATGTGAAATATTTTTTTTAAACTTTAAGACAAGAGATATTGTTTGTGAATGAGTAGGAAAGGTTTGTAGCTTTACACACTTTTACAGCTTAGACTGAGACACAACCGCAGCTTTAAACTGATTTCTGAACCAACAGTTGTCTTGATGGAAAAGGTTCGACACCCGCTGACTTGTTCTGTTATCTGTCTGTGTTGCAGCTCCGCGGTCAGTTCGACGTGATCGCCCACCAGCTGCAGAACTCCAACAGCAGCCACGACCTGAGCAACCAGCTGACCAGCTGCATGGAGAAGTAAGCTTCTGCTTCCTACTCTGTAGTCAGCTGACACAGCAGGTGTTCCCCCAGCTCCGTCTGTTCCTTGTGATGACTTTAAAGGGCGACTGAAACCTCTAATGTTTCTCTTCTGATATTTCATCAGCCAGCTAAAAACCCCTACAATTTCCAGAGTTCACTTCGACTCTGCAGCTGTAACCGTCTGAACAGCTGATCGAGGTTAGAAATAAACTGTATTAAGCTGCAGGAACTTTCCCCAGTGACTAAGAACTTTTTGAGAAACTCAGTTCCTTTACCTGTGTTTGAGGAACCAGGGTTTTTGTTTTACCCCCCCAAAAAGTCCCTGCTGGGAGGGGGTTAACTTTCCAAAAGTACAGGAACTTTGAGGGCGGGACTTGCAGGGAGAGCCGTCGCTGATTGGTCAAACATGACTGCTTCAACTTGTTTACCACTTTATTCATAAAATAAGGAAATATCCTAGTATTGGTCGAAGACGAGAGGAGGACGTTTCTCTCTGTTTGTTAACAATGAAAGTAAAGTTAAGAGAGAGAGAGAGAGAGAGCAGCTGTGGTCGAGCGAGCTAGAGACTGAGTGAAGAGAGGGAGCGGCGGTAGCGAGAACAAAGCCGTGACTCAGAGAAATAAAACATTATTTTCATGTGGTTTGGTTCTAAAGCAGAAATAAAAAGCATGACGCAGACGATTTACTGGAGACAGACGCTCGCTGCATTTCTGCTTTTCATCACATGCAACTCATCAGCAGTAAACACAAAGAACGCTGCTGTTTCCTCATCTGTGAGTGACGCGCTCCATTGTTTTAATTTCTCATGAGTCTAATCTGCAGGATCCACCAGGTTCCTCAGATGTGACGGAAACACAAACGCTAGATTAGTTCCTCTGGTTCCTGGAACTTTTAGTTGGAAAAAGGAGCTTTACGTGGCTGCTGTCTCGTCACCTTTCAGCTCAGTTTAGTTTCGTCCATAAATGTTTTGTCCTCAGTTTACTGTCATAGAGACTAAAGACACCATCAGGGTCGACGTCATAAATGATAATATAATGTAATAACGTGTGTGCGCAGCTTCTCACCTTCTAACTTCAGCTTAATGTTTGTCTGACGGCTCAGAAACTAAACCCAGAACACACACTGATTCACTGAATGACTGTTTTTCTGGTTTTCTTAATAACAGTCTGAAGAGTTTTCCCACCACGAAAACAAACATTTATCAGTAAATGTTGAGTTTTGTGTGTCGGCGTCTGTCTGCAGAGGATCTGTTGAGACTCGTCTCTTTTCAGCTTAAAAGTAGAATCTGTTTAACTTGTGTGTTTAAAAAAAAAAAAAAAAAAAAAAAAAAAAAAAAAGCTGCAGCAGGAATGAACGGAGGGTTTGGTTTTATCAGAATATTCTGCTCAGGATCAGACAAGCATCTCAGCAGAGAGATGCTGTGATTGTCAGACTGTTTCTTGGAATCGACTTAAAGGACCCATATTCTGCTCATTTCCAGCTCTATATTTATATTCTGGGTCTCTACTGGAATATCTTCACATGATTTCCAGTTAAAAACTCCTTATTTATCTTCTACTGGTCCTTTATGCAGCCCCTCAGTTCAGCCTCTGTCTGAAACAGGCCGTTTTAGCTCCTGTCTCTTTAAGGCCCCGCCCTCCTGATGAGCCCACTCTGTTCTGATTGGTCAGCTTCAGGAAGCTTCCTCCGGCTCCGGAGGCTACGTAAACAAACTATAGTAGCAGGATTTCACTTCTTTTTCTCCTTCTTTACTCCAAATGTCAACTTCTCAAATCCATCCGTACATGTTGGAGCTGAACAACACATGGAAACACCTTAGCAACCACCTTAGCAACCACCTTAGCAACCAAGGCTACAGAACAGACATTTATGAGCATGTGCCAAAGCACCAACATCAGCTTGTCACCAAGGTAGAAAAACTGTCACAAATGACGCATTTAAAGCGAGTTGAAGCCCTGACTTTTGACTTGCAGGCAACATTTATATAAATGTTCACCTGAAGAAGCAGAATATGAACCTTTAATTTGTTGTGATGTTTTTGAATTTCAGTATTTTATTATTCAGTTTTATGTTGAATATCTTTTGTTTCTGTATGTCTCTTTGTCTTTAAATGATGATGATGATGATGATGATGATGAAGGTGGGTGTAGTCTTAACAGCCGGGTGCGTTTCATTTCTCCTCCTGTGCGTCCAGGTTGTCCTCTCTGAGTCTGACACCAGAAGAAACACCTGAGATGAGTTTCCAAGCCGACACCCGCTCTCTGAGGCAGGCCATCACCTCGTTCGGCAGTGTCACCGCACAGGTAACGCACGCACGCACACGCACGTACACACACACACACACACACACACACACACACACACACACACACACACACACAGATATGCGTCAGGTGTCGTGTGGACTGTCTGATGTATTTTTGTGCGTCCTGTTTGCAGCTTGTGGAGGGCGTGTCCTCTCAGAGCCCCGCCCACCAGAGAACTCAGGTGCAGAGTTGTCCCGTCGCCTCCAAGAAACAGGTAACTCCGCCCACCAGGAAGTTACACAGAGCACAGGAATTGATCCATTCAAGTCATGAATAGCATGTTTAATGTGACTTTAATCTGCAACACAGATTACAAACTAATATTCAGATATTTAAAATTAGAATAAAGATGAAGTTTGCAATAAAATAGAACAAAATAGAATATAAAAGTTGCACCGAATGAAGAAAATAAATAGTTGATTTCTGAAGTTTCCTGCTGGTGTTGTTTGTTGTTTCTGAACCTCCGTGTCTCTACAGAAGATGGACTCCGGCGCTCTGAGCGACTGGCTGCTGGGAACTCGTCCAGCAAGCAGCGCTCCCATTGGCTACCAGTCCAGCAAGAACCCTCAGGATTGGCTGGTGTCTCACAGGGAGAGCAAGGTGAGAGAGACAGTCAGTGTAACCATGGTAACCAGGTATGGTTTAATACTATGATATGATGATAGTATTAATAGTAGTGATAAAATGATTTTTGTGTTGTTTTGTCAGCGCTAACGTTTGTCAGCCGTTAAAAGTTCATAAACTGAATCTGTGTCGGACTGAACAAACAGTCTGATGGGTATTCAGCTGTAGACAGATAATTTAACCCTCTCAGGCCCCTGATGTTCAGTCTGAGGCTGAACATGTTGTTGCTTATAATTAGTTCATTTATACACATGGAGTATTAGATGTGATCATGTCGGTGTTAATCTGGCGTCCTGCTGTCTGTGCAGGCTTCCTGTCCCGTCCTGGCCTCGGTGGACTTCCTGAAGGCCTGGGGTCAGCTCCGGGACCTGGAGGCGTGGCTCCTGCAGGACCAGACGCCCGTCAGCAGGGAGAGGACCAACAGCAGCTGCAGCTCCTCCTTCTCCATCGAGAAGATCGACGAATCAGAGTTCACTGAGACCCCCGAGGTGGAGGAGGAGGAGGAGGAGGAGGAGCTGAACGACTGGCTCATCACCCCGCCCGCCGACGCCATGGAGACGATGTGTGACGCCGAGCGATGGCGGCGGGTGTTGAAGCCATTTGAGGAAAGCTGGTCGTGCAATGATTGGCTGGTCGGGTCGAGCCGTCCCGCCGCCGACTGCTCCTCCTGCTGCCAGACCACCAAAGCCCTGGAGATCGAGAACCTGGGCCAGCTCAAGTGCCTGAAGACCCCGCCCACCTCCAGCCCCGCCACCCCGACCTCTCCAGCACCTGCAGCCCTGACAACGGCCCCAGCAATGGTCTTTGCGGCCCCGGCAACCACCCTGGAGGCGTGGCTGCAGCAGACGGTGCCGGTCCAGAAAGCCTGCCGGGCCAACGAGCTCTGCTCCAGCTACTCCGAGTGCGTCTGCGACGAGAACTGTGGGAAAGAAGCGCTGAACCTCTGGCTGCTCAAACAGGACGGACGAGACAAGAACGGCGTCCCTGCAGCCAAGAACGCCCCGCCCACGACCAAGAACACCCCGTCCACTGCTAAGAACGCCCCGCCCACCCTGCACCACAGAGAGCAGGAACAGAAGGTAACGATGGCGTGTTGATCGGGACTCGTTTCAGTCTTATTAATTAGCTGCAACCAGGTGAACGGTCGCTGCTGCAGGTGTGTCTGACTGTCACATCTCATCAGTTCAAACACCAGAGAGATCAGCTGATGCTTTTCCAGCAGGCTGCTTCAGATATTATTTCCTGTCATACTCATTAAATATTCAGCATTTGCTTAAAGTTTTCCGACAGTTGTGGAGCTGCTCTTCATTTCAGACGAGGTAGATGATTGTAGTGTTGAGTCAGTTGTGACGGGATTTGTCAGATTTATTATTCTCAGTATAATAAGTGTAACTAACTGAGCAGTCGTTCTCTCCACAGGTTCAGGCCATCCTGGAGGCCTGGCTGCACCCCACCAACACCTCCTGCAGGACTCCTCTGCAGCCTCTCACCTCCTCTCTGTCCGGCTGGGTGGCTCCCGAGGAGGAGAAGGCCAGCAGGGAGGAGCACAGCTCCCAGTTCAAGCCTTCTTCCTCCTCCCTGTTCCAGCTCCCTCTAGATCCAGACCTGTGGGTGCTTCCGGAGAAGACCTCCGCTCCTGCTCCGGAGTCAGCAGGTCAGCCCCGTCCAGCTGAGGAGGAGGAGGACAAATGGCTGCTGAAGAAGAGGAGTCAGGCTCAGGTAACAGAGACGCTGTTTGTTTACAGCTGCATGTGTTTGACTTTATTATTATACAGAAACTTAAAGACTCATTTCACCAAAAACACGTTCTGTTCTTCTCTGAGCTTCACTGCAGAATCATGCAGCTTGTTTTCACTGTTTCTGTGTCTGACTGTTGTCTGACTGTTGTCTGGCTGTTGTCTGACTGTTGTCTGGCTGTTGTCTGACTGTTGTCTGAATGTTGTCTGACTGTTGTCTGAATGTTTCCTGAATGTTGTCTGGCTGTTGTCTGAATGTTTCCTGAATGTTGTCTGGCTGTTGTCTGAATGTTTCCTGAATGTTGTCTGGCTGTTGTCTGACTGTTGTCTGGCTGTTGTCTGACTGTTGTCTGAATGTTGTCTGACTGTTGTCTGAATGTTTCCTGAATGTTGTCTGGCTGTTGTCTGACTGTTGTCTGAATGTTTCCTGAATGTTGTCTGACTGTTGTCTGACTGTTGTCTGACTGTTTCCTGAATGTTGTCTGACTGTTGTCTGAATGTTTCCTGACTGTTGTCTGACTGTTGTCTGAATGTTTCCTGAATGTTGTCTGACTGTTGTCTGAATGTTTCCTGAATGTTGTCTGACTGTTGTCTGACTGTTGTCTGACTGTTTCCTGAATGTTGTCTGGCTGTTGTCTGACTGTTGTCTGACTGTTGTCTGACTGTTTCCTGAATGTTGTCTGACTGTTTCCTGAATGTTGTCTGGCTGTTGTCTGACTGTTGTCTGACTGTTGTCTGACTGTTTCCTGAATGTTGTCTAGCTGTTGTCTGGCTGTTGTCTGACTGTTGTCTGACTGTTTCCTGAATGTTGTCTGGCTGTTGTCTGACTGTTTCCTGATTATTTCTTGGCTGTTGTCTGACTGTCGTCTGACTGTTTTTGTTCAGGAGCGGCTGGCGTTGCCTTCAGTCTGTGACCTGTTCTCCTGTATGAAAGTGGGCGGAGACAAAGAGAAATGGCTGCACAAGGCTCCCGTACAGGTGAGACGTGATGCTGCCGTTAGCCACCGAGCTAAGCTAATTGATTTATCGAGCGCTCGTTAACTGGTCTTTGTTTCCTTCCAGATGTGATGAAGATGAAGATGATGATCTCTGAAGCATCTGGATATTTCTTCTTCTTCTCTCCTCTCACCGTCACTTTATCGCTGATCAGCGCACATGACAACAAAATAATCCACGCCGCCGCCTTCTTCCCGTGACATCATCACGCCACTCTCCTCCAATCAGAATTATCGCCAAACTCCAAACGAGGGTGGAAGTTCATCGTTGAACTTGGGGATCCGTGTGTGTGTGTGATGACATAATCTCAAGGTGTGGTTTAAACCTGAGGAAAAGCTAGTAAGGGGCCTTTGAGTTGAGATTAGTTTGTGATTTTCATCTTTGTTCACCTCAGATTCTGATTTCTGGAGATTAATTGATCAACAGAAAAGTCATTTTCAAGCAAAAATGCTGAAAATTCTCCAGTTCCACCTCCACAAACGTGGATGTTTTCTGTTTTCTATCATTACAAAATTATTACTTTTGAGTTTTCGACAGTTGGTCGGGTAAAACGAGACATTAAAGACCTCACTTTAGACTCACTTTGACTCACTTTAGACTCACTTTACACATTTTATGGTTTATAAGCTAAAGGTTGTTTCTGCTTCAACCAGTTTGATTTGAATCATTTTCCCTGAAAATATAAACTTATTGATTCACAGAGAAAAAAGTAAAGATTACAAGTCTGAAGATCATTTTTTAGCAGCAGAAATGTTTATTTCCTCTCATGATGATCACATTTATCTTATTATTATTCATAATAATAACAATAATAATAATGATAAACTGTGTTTTATTTTGAACAAGCAAAAGATCAAAACATTCACAATAAACAAGGAAGTAAAATAAAAACAAGGTCACATAAAACACAAGTCGAGCTTCAAATATCGAACCTTTCAGATAAATAATAAACTGAGAGAAGATCAGCTGATTCATCAATAATTAACATAATTAGAGGATTATTAGTTTCAGCTATGAAGATGTTATGTCCTGCTGCTTTGGAGATTCGAGGTTTTCAGCTGACAGGAGTAGATCTGATCTGGGACCTGTTTCACTGAACATGTGTGTGTGCACTGCTTCAGTTTAAATGTAACTCTGCATGCGTGTGTGAAATGAATTTACACGCTAACAAACACGTGAACACGTCTGCCAGCGTCCTGCTGAGTCAGCACTTTATTATCCAACAGCTTCCTGCTTCTTCTTCTTCTGCTGATATTTATAGTTTTTATAAAAACTGCTTTATTAACGATGATTTTTCTTCATCTCACCCGCGTTTATGATAAATATAACGTTCACTTTCCAGCTCACACTGAACTTTAACAACATGTCGAGTCTCGTCTCTGACAGATCGGACCATAACGCCGCGGTGACGCCACGTTTGTGATGCGCCTAATAAATAAATATTGATCAGCTGACCCCTAAAAGTCTCCGAGTCGATGCATCTTAGTCGTCATTAAGCAACAATATCTTCAGTTGAGCGTTTTACAGAGTTAATTAAGGAGCGATTAACTGCTGCAGCTGAAGAAATAATTTGAGTAGGTGCAGGTGCGCTTGATTTAAATCTACCTGCAGCAACCGGGCGGAGACATGAATAATATTTCTCTTAGGAAGCTGTATTTAAAAAAAGAAACAAAAAGTAATAGTTATTTAGTATGTCGGCCTGTAAGAACGACATATATGTAACAAGATAAATATATATTTATATATATGCGTGTAACACAATGCAGGAATGATTTGTTCAGAGCAGCAGCTCTCCTGATTGGCTGCTGACTGTGACTTTCAGCGTCTGTTCTGTTTCCATCAGTCAGGCTGAAGTTTGGTATCGTGTGATGAAACAGGTCCCAGAATGCAGTTTGTCATCAGCTGATCCTGACAGGAAGTGAGGGGGCGGAGTCAGAGGGGACAGGGTATCAACATGTGCTGTGGGCGGGACTAAAGTTAGCTGTAAAGTAGCTTTTATTTTAACCAAAATTATTTTAACCAACAATTTTAATCTCCTTGTTTAACAGAATCTGCCTGTTTTGGAATATCCCTTTTTTCTGTTTTTTTTTGGTTTGTTTGTTTAATTTCCCTGAAGCGTCTGATTGGTTTCTCCTGTGAAACTGCTGACCTGCAGAGATCTACTTCCTGTCCAGACTGCCGGCTGCTTGCATCACTTCCTGTTGCCTCTCAGCTGATTCAGCAGTCAGATTTTACTGTGAAGCTGACTTCCTGTTTCATGTCTAATTTACACACTCAGCTGTTGGTTTTATTTAATTTATCTAAATGTTTGTAGAAAGTTTTCTCGTTTTGCCCTGAGTTCAGTCTTCAAGGCTCTAAGCTGAAGCGTCTGATTGGACGAGCTCGTCAAAGGGCAAATCGAGAATACTTCATGTCCCAGAATGCCTTGTGTGGAGGCAGCCGGCAGTCTGTCAGCAGACAGGTCACATGACTCTGCAGTCAGCAGTGATTGGTGCTTTTTATTGAAGTGCTGGTGCAATTTTTTTTTGGGGGGGGGGGGGGGGCTTCTATCATATAGAGCTGTGATGTCATCAATACTCTCCTTCTGCTGTGATTCTCTACAGTAATAAAACAACCTGACATCATCTTCTGTGTGTGACATCATCCTCTGTGTGTGACATCACTGTTTTAGCACGATTCAAAACGTTACTTAAGTAAAAGTACAGAAGTATTATCAGTATAAATGTAGTTAAAGTATCAATACGTGGCTCCATTTAGAGTGATATGTTTATTATTGATTGGATTATTTTAATATCGAGCTTTTGTTTCCTGTGAAAATCAAACATTTAAAAACAAACATGTTTCCACATAAAACTGTTCAAATCTGAAGCCAGAAAAACTTACAGCTCATTTTAATAACATACTGTTGAATAGTCTCATTCATAACAATAATATTTCATAAACTGATCGTTGTACATTATAAATATTGATCTGCAGCCGTCTCTGAACAGATTCATTCATCTGACAGCAGTAAAAGTCAGTCAGTCCATCGTGCTCCTCAGAACTCACAACAAGGAAACAAACAGATGAGTGTGAGTTACACAAACACAAACAAACACATGATTAGCTTTTCTCAAAGTTTCAAACTTCTCTCAGTCTGGTGTTGCTTTAACATTTATCATGTGTTCAGTCATCGTATCAAATCCACCTCATATTAGATAAACAGCTGTGACTGGGTTCGTCTGGTTCTTCAGAGAACCTGGAGAACTTCACCAGAGCGTCCGTGTGTGTTCTCATGTGGATCTTCAGGTGATGTCCGTGTCTGAACTCTCTCCCACAAGTCCTGCAACTGTACGGCTTCTCACCCGTGTGGATCCTCATATGCAGGTTCAACACACCCAGCCGAGAGAATCTTTTCTCGCAGGTGTTACATGTGTACGGCTTCTCGCCCGTGTGCGTCCTCATGTGTACTTTCACTTTTGTTACGTCGCTGAATCTTCTCCCGCAGATGGCGCAGGGGTACGGCTTCTCCCCCGTGTGGACTCTCATGTGCTTTTTCACATCTGCCATCTGACAGAATCCTTTCCCACAGATGTTGCAGTTATATGGCTTCTCACCCGTGTGGACTCTCAGATGTCTGTGCAGTATAGACTTGTATTTAAAACATTTCCCACAAGTGTCACATTTAAAACACTGTTTGTCTGTGTAACTGTGAGTCTTTAATGTGGTGGAGTCTCCGTGTTTGCCTCCTTTGTCATCTCGGCTCTCAGCTACATGAGAGTTGTGATGGAGCAGCTGGTCCTCGTTGGTTGGTTCTGGTTTTACAGAGCTTTTAACTGACATGCTGACAACATGCTCTTCCTCTGCTGCACTCTGAGTTTCATCAGGACTCAAGTCCACAGTCTGATCTTCACTGTTGTCACTTTGCTCACATGTAGGAGTCAACATAAAGGTTTCAGTCTCCTGCTTCAGTAGCAGCTGTTCTCCCTCCAGACTGCTGCAGACTTCCTCCTCTTCCTCTTTAATCTGTGGAGGTTCTGGCTCCTCTTGGTCCAGACTGGAGTTCCTCTCCTGGTCAGCCAGAACCTCCTCTTCCTTCCAGACATGTTTCTGTGGGAGCTCTGGAAAGAAAACATGATAAGACCCCTTAATAAAGGCTTTATATGCATTAAATAACGGATTAATCCAGTGTTCATAGCAGCTAATTATTATGCTAATGCAGCTAATAAACATAATTCATCATACACAAGCTAGCACCTGAGCAAACAATTACAGGTATATAATTTAAACACTGCGGTGGTTTATAAAGCTGATTATTCTGTTTTATATTATGAAACCAGTTCAGGTTTTACAGACCTGTTCTCTGTAACCTTATCTCAGGTTTCCAAATGATATCCAGCAGTCTGCGCTGACGGTCGATCTCTGTTTCATACTCGACGATAGTTTTATGAAAAACTCGGAATATTTCTTCAGCAGCAGCAGTTAGTCGCTCGTTGATTAACTCTCTCAAACTCTCAACTGAAGACATTGCTGCTTAATTACAAGTCAGATGAGTCATTTTCCTGCTGAGAAGCTTCTTCTATACACAGGACACCCAGCTGCCAACGCTACTAGCTCCTGTGTTGTTTACTTCCGCCCGGTGTTACACTGTTAAGTTCCGACAGCGGGATCTTGTGGTTTATTCGTTCCGCTTGTTGTAACGACTTGACTCAGTGTCTGTGGTTTATAAATAATCAGCAATATCTGCACATAAGAACCGTCTGCTGTGTTGATATTTGCTGTTTCACTATTTTACACCTGAAAGTGGAAAATTCTTTATATTCACTCTTTTCATACATACATTTATTTCACAGCTGTGTTTCTAGTTAATCAGCATCGTTATGCAGAAGCTTCAGTATTTTTCTGCAGTGGAGACTCGACTTGATTTAAAGCAACATGTCAAGCTGTGCAGCTCATCCCTGTAACTAGAGGAACACTCACAAAAACTCACATCATTCGCTTGTAGCTTTAGGATTTGTTGTGGCCGAGACTGAGGAGATGGTTGGTTTAGGAGGATCAGGACTTGGATGAACACCTTGTCCTTTCTTGGAGAAGAGGTGGAGGTGGTGGAGGGATACAGATACCTTCTGGATCTGGACTGGAAATAAGGAACAGAGCAGAAGCTTCTTCATCAGGAAGCTTACATGCTTTAATGTGTGCTGCAAACCTTCTAGCAGTCTGTTGTGGTGTTTGCAATGTTCTGCTCTGCTATTAAAGGACGTGTGTTTTAAAACAAGTCAGGTGTCTGTATGAACACTGAACTCAGTCTTGTACTTCAGTAGTTCTTACTGATGGACATGATGGACAACATCACCAAAATAATGAGATAACGAGAACGATCCTTTAAATATGAGAACGAAAGATGGTTCAACTCAAATGACATGAAGAGAAACACACACACACACACACACACACACACACACACACACACACACACACACACAAACACATACACACACACACACACACACACACACACACACACACACTGTTAACACTGATAAACTTCCTGTTTACTGCTGCGGAGGTCACGCCCATCACCAGGAGCACGCTGATAGATGGCTATTACATCACTATGACATCACTGCACATGTTTAACAGACTCAGTTTTAAAAAAACCCCACAGAGACCAGTGACAGCTCATAACACAGTACATTTACTGCAGTACATTTACTGCAGTGCTGTTTGTGGTACTTGTAGCTACTTGAGAAATATTGTAGTTCTTACTGCTGTTACCATGGTAACCACAGGTCTGTGATCTGTGTGTTGTATCTGAGAGTGCGTGAACACTAATGATCAGAGATCAATATGTTCCGATCACCTGTCTGTCTGTCCAATAAGAACAAAGTGCTGAGTTTGACCTGAGGAGACTCTGATAGGCTGTTTACATTCAGCTGTCAATCAAACAGCTTCAGGTGAGTCCAAAGATCAAAGATCTTTAACTCACAGAGAGATGATCAACATGTGACAAACAGTCTGTTTCCAGGAACATCAGCCTGTTACTGTCAATCACAAACTGACCTCACAACAGTTTACACTCCGTCCTGTAGTCGCATCAGAGATCAGACGCGGCCGCCGCCGCCGCCGCTGAGCTCCAGGTCAAGTCTCGAGTCAGCTGATACATCAGATCTGAAGTCTTAAATAAACCAGCCTCGTTTAAACTCAGTTTAAGTCAGTCGAGTCTCATGAACAATGAAATTGAATGGAACAAGTGAAACAAGTCAAATCAAGTTCCAGCCTCCAGTCTGCAGCTCTCACATGCTCTCAGGTTAATTGACGAGGTGATCGACATGCTATGCCAGCTATTCTGATAATCAATCAATAATTCCTCTCATACTCTGATCACAGATTTTCTGTTTTCTATGATATTAAACTGAATGTTTTTGAGCTTTGGGTCTGCTCAGACTCTGGTGAACAGTTTTCACTTTTTCTGATATTTTATTGACAGATTAATCAATAAAGAAGATGATTGATAGCTGCAGCTGTACATGTGATGTATGAACAACCTTTTCTCAGTACGTCTCTGAATGATAAATGTTTACCTGAATGGAGTTCTGCTCTGCTGTGACCTTTGACCCCCCGACCTGCAGATGCTCAGACCAGTTGACACAGCTGTGTTTGTGTGTGTACTTCAGGGTCATCAGGAAAAACACAGCGCTCAGGGTCAGTGGACTCAGCTGTGTTTGGCATTTTTGTTTTTTTTTATGTTATGTTGGTTTTTTAAAGTTTTATAGTTTAATTTCTTTATCAGGATCTGACAGACGGAACACAAACTGTCTGAAACATTATCAGAAAATAAATGAATTAAAATGTTTTATTTCTTTCTAAAACAGGAGAGTTTTGCAGCAGAGATTTAGATTCATTTCTAGTTTGGACTTTTTGGGAGTTTTTGAGGTTTGAACAGTTTCCTGCAGCTGCAAACGTTTCCATGAGCTTCAAACTGACATGAACATATAAAACTGTGGTGGAAATTTAAAGATGAATTCACAGAGAGCGAGTTGTCTTTCAGAGTTCACATTTGCAAACGTGGATCCCAGTTTGCTGGGCTGAAGAGACACTGAGTGAAGTTGAGTATTTGTTCATACAGCTGCAACCCATCAGGTATTTTTAATTAATTCACCGTATCTTTAGAGAGTTTCTTTCAGTCTCCGCCTGCGTCTGATGAGCAGTAAAGTCTCACAGCTCAGCTTTGATGGAACCTGTTGGGAACATTTTCACACAGGAAGCAGAGAGACAAAGTCTTACAATGAGCTTTTGACTGTAAAGGCAGCATAACGATGATGATCTTAAGACAATAACAGAAGAGTTTAAGTTGACAGAGTCGACTGTTGTGAGTCTGCAGGTGACGAACAGTTTCTGTTTCCTCCATTTACGTCTGAATCTGTCGGACTGAACAAACTGAAGAATTAGTATGTGAGCTACAGATGAATATTTAACTTTATTTTGACTTTTTTATAATAGAGCTGCAACGATTAAAGGTATAATATGTAATTATTCCACATCAAAATGTCTAAAACAACTAGACCTATGTTATATATGTTGTTGAGTTGTGTACTTACATTATCCCAAATGTTTCCAACAGTTTTCAAACTCAGAGAAATCTGTAATTTAATCAAAGTAACGGACCGTTTCATTTGGTCGCCTGTCGATGGCGTCATACCTCCTCTACCAAAGAGTAAACACGCACAAGATGCATACGGCGGCGCTGTGTTTGTCCGCTACAATGGCGTCTACCAAAGAGTAACTTACACACATACAAGATAATACATCGGTGTTGTGGTTGTTCCACACAAACTGTTATAAATTGACTTTTATTCAGTTTTAAGACACATTTTCATGATAAATTTAGGTGGTTTTTAACTATATCTTTTAGCCGGAAGAAGGATTTTAGTCATTGGACGTCTGGATCTTAAGTTATCAGAGAAATAAACTGGACAAACGTTAGCAGCAGCTCGGCTAACAGCCCCTCCAGGAAGTCCGGTGGTCACCAAACATCGTCGGAGAAACACTGATTTTTTAGGTAAAACAGCTTTAATTAGTATTTTGACGATTTTAATCTGCGTGTACGTTTGTTTCTGGAGAGGAGGAGACCTCTGCGGATAATTCGGCTCCCGGGAGAAACCGACCGAACGTCTGAATCTAAAGTTATAAGAGAAATAAACCGAACAAGTGTTAGCAGCAGCTCGGCTAACAGCCCGTACCGGAAGTCCGGTGGTCGCCGTACATTGTTGGAGAAACACTGATTTTTTTTTAGGTGAAACAGCTTTATTCAGTGTTTTTACCTGTAATCTCCGGGTCCGTTTGTAAAAACATCCTGAATGATGAACACTGGAGTAATCCTATCCCGGTGAAGCTGGTTGTTTAACAATGAAGACAACAACTCCCATGATCCCTTGCTACTTCACACCGTCATCACACTCCGTCTTTTGTTATTGTTTTGATTGAGACGCCTAGCAGCTGAAATTACATATTGTGCGTTTAATTGATTAATTGATTAATTGATCAACAACTACGATGATAATTAATGATTTTTTGGGGAGTTTTTCCAAGTTTCAGCCTCTCAGATGTGAAAAAGAGCTTCTCTTGGTCTTAAATTGTAGTAAATTTAATATTCTGGGGTTTCAGACTGTTGGTTGGACTGAAAAGTTTAACAGCAGACCTTCAGTTCAAATATTTGTCCCCTTAATGAAAGCTTAAATTTTAACTTTTATAGTTTAGCCGTCACATACTGTTCACATTCCTGAACCACAAATCTATTATTTATTCACAAATACCTCATCAGTCATTAATAAACAGGCAATTAATCCTTAATGAAGCTTTCAGAGAGCAGAAAGACTTTATTCTTTAGGTTTTTATAACAAAACATTCACAACACACTATATTATTTTGGTCTGTTGTTCCCTAAAACAGCCACAACGATTTAACTGAATATGAAGGAAGCAACAAAAATAAATAAAAGTTCAAATATTTTTATTTCTGTGTATTCTGGAACTAAAAGAACACAGTGTTCAGGTGTTTTTACTGCTCTCAAATGTAAAAAAATAAGTATGTAAAGGTTAAAACTTTGACGTCATGTTTCATGAATCTGCTGTAGATAACAGAATAAATCCCTTCATTAAAACCCTGCTGTCACCATCAGCGGTGGAAGAAATATTCAGATCTTTGACTGCAGTAAAAGTATCAATACGGCAACATCAAAATAAAAGTCCTGCATGAAACATCCTGAAAGTACATAAACAGCTAAATGTAGTTAAAGAAGAAATTATTAGAGCTGTTGATGATGATGATGATGTGATGCATGAAGTGAAGGCAGAGAGCGCCGCCTGCTGGTGACTCAGACTCACTGCAGCTTCATGTCTGCAGACTGAAACCAACAGTGTGAACACTGAAGCACCTTCATACTGGACATTAATCACAGGCAAAAACTAGTTTATTTGCACATACAAGGGATTTGTCTTGATGTTATGATGATCATAAATAATATAAAATAAGAGTAGAAATTTACAGCGAAAAACATGCAAAATATATTTGAAGTGAGAAGAGTTGTTACAAGTTTAAATTGAGGAGAATGTAAAGTATAAAATATCAACCAGGAATGTGTAAGAGATGGAGGAGATATATCAAATATAAACATATGTATTCAGTAGTTTATCTGAGGTTAATATGAGCTTTCTGCAGTAAAACACATTCCTTCCAAAGTTGCAGTTTATTGTTGTTTCCCTGTTACGCTGCAGTGGAAGAATATGAACAAAAACAAAAACAAAACAAAAAGTGTTTAAAATGGAAAATATGAACACTGAAAAAGGTTTTTTATTGAATCAGTCCTGCTGTTTATACTGGACACACCTTCATCACAATCTTTCTTGTCTTCAGTCTGATCTATTTTAACAAACACACGAATCTCAGATTTCAGCAGCTTATTGTGTGACAGTGACAAAATAACCTCAGCAGACACCAGCCAGTTCCTGTCACTCACGATGAACACCATGAAATGCAGCTGAAAGCTCAAAAAAGCTAGAAAGTAGACCTTGAGTTGAGACCTTTCAATCATTTTTATCCACCATGTGTGAAGCAGCAGAGGACGAGAACCTCAGACAGCGACGTGATCTGAATATAAAAAGTTGATATTTTGTGAAATATAATCAGTAACTTATGATTAATTAATAACACAGTAGTGGAAGAAATATTCAGATCCTTTACTGCAGTAAAAGTAGCAATACAGCAAAAAATACTCTATTACAAGTAAAAGTCCTGCATGAAAAATCCTTCTACAGTAAAAGTACATAAGTATTATGAGCTTGATGTAGTTAAAGTATTACAGTAAAAGTACATAAGTATTATGAGCTTGATGTAGTTAAAGTATTGCAGTAAAAGTACATAAGTATTATGAGCTTGATGTAGTTAAAGTATTGCAGTAAAAGTACATAAGTATTATGAGCTTGATGTAGTTAAAGTATTGCAGTAAAAGTACATAAGTATTATGAGCTTGATGTAGTTAAAGTATTGCAGTAAAAGTACATAAGTATTATGAGCCTGATGTAGTTAAAGTATTGCAGTAAAAGTAGTGGTTTGGTCCCTCTGACTGATATATTATTATATATGACATCATTAGATTATTAATAGTGAAGCATCAGTGTTAGAGCAGCATGTTACTGTTGTAGCTGCTGGAGGTGGAGCTAGTTTACACTACTTTATATACAGTTAGCTAGTTTAGTCCAGTGGTTCCCAACCTAGGGGTCGGGCCCCTCCAAAGGGTCAGCAGATAAATCTGAGGGGTGGTGAGATGATTAATGGGAGAGGAAAGAAGAAAAAACAAAGTTCTGATACACAAATCTGTTTTCAGTTTTTGGACTTTTTCTCTAATCTTTGATTTTAGCTGAAATATTGGATCATTTGAACATTTATTGAAATGAAAGCATGTGAGAAGTTTAGAGGGAAAAATCACTATTTGGTGGAGCTGTTAACAACTCATAGACATGTGAAATGTGACCCCGACTACACACTGCTTTTTGTAAGACGTCAAAAGCCAAAAAGGTTGGAAACCACTGGTTTCATCTTTAACAATGTGTTGTATTTTAAAAGCTTGTTATATTATCCATTGTGTCAAATCTTCATCTGAAAAGTAACTAAAGCTGTCAAATAAATGTAGTGGAGTAGAAAGTACAATATTTCCCTCTGAAATGCAGAAAGTAGCATCACATGGAAATACTCAAGTAAAGTACAAGTACCTCAAAACTGTAGTTAAATTCAGTACTTGAGTAAATGTACTTGTATCTGCTCATCTTTCGGTCTCTGTTCGGTCAGATCATGGATATATTATAAGATAATATTCTTATTATACATCTATGGGTCAGATTCGGGATGTTCCGATGCTTCACGACACCTCGCGACATTTAAAGGCAGAGTTTGCGGGTTTTCAGTCCAACAGCCAATCAGATTGGAGGCACCGAGCAGGCTGCGCAGGAGCTGCACCAATCACAGGCCGGAGAGGAATCTGGACGATCCTCCGTTTGCCGCTTCCGCGCCGCAGTGTCTCATCCACTTTGCCCACCGACCTGACGCTCTGCGCCGCGCCGCGCCTCTCCGCCTCCGCGGCGTCGCAGCAGCGGTTGCTAGCCGACAGGCAGCTCCTGCTCTCCGGCTGGGATGTGACAGAGGTGCGGCACCGAGATCTGACTCAAATCCTCGTCCACGGCCGAACCGGGAGAAGCGGGACCGTTCCGGGTTGACTCGTAAGTGTTTGCGTTGACAGTTATCTTCGTGATTTGACGGTAAAAAACCGAAATGGCAGCGGGGTTAGAGGCGGAGCGGCGGCGGTGCGGATGTGAGCTGATGTCCGGATGGAAATCTGCTGAGACTCGACATCCAGCTGGAGGCAGACAGCAGATGTTCCCGCTGAGGCTGAGCATGTGGAAGAAATACCGGAACAATGCCGGTTCATGCTGGATTCAGAAAACGTCTTTTTAAAGAGAGAAGCGGTGACGCTGCTGCGGTGACAGAAAACAAACCGCAGGCCTGAATATTTACTGCTCTCCTTCTTTTCCTTCAAATCATCCTCTTCATCCTCTCCTCCTCCTCCTCCTCCTCCTCCGTGGAAACACACCTCCACCAGGAGACAAGAAACATGTCAGAAATGACAGAAATACGCTGATGTTCAGGATCAGGATCTCATGTCAGGATGTTGACGTAGAAAACCTCAATTATTATAATTAATCACATGATTGGCATTATTATCAATAATAATGTCAAACATAATGTTTTATGCCTCCTGCTGTGTCTGTAATATCTTCTGTTGTTAATATCAGTATTTTATTACAGAGGAAATTATATCTCTGGCAAAGAAAAGCAGCAAATCTTCACATTTGTGCTTGAAAAATGACTAAAACCGTTAATTTGTTCTCATATCGATCGACTAAACCATTAATCAGCTTATCGTCACGCTGGAATATATCATGTTTTATATATTATGTTATTACATAATGTATAATAATTATCCTTTGGAATAGTACAGTAGAGTAGAATTGTAATTGTTTTGTTATATTTTGATATTTTAATATATGAAAGGAACTTTATTTATAACATATAGAACATGGAAGCTAAACTTATCTTTCCAAAACAGAATCTACGTCTCTGAAACATCATTTAATCATCAGTTGTTTACAGGAAAGAACAACAAAATAGTTATTGTTGAAAACAAACAGGATATAAATGTTGAAATAACTCAATATATTTAAATAACATAATGGGAACATTATATATATATATATATATATATATATATATATATATATATATATATATATATATATATATATATATATATATATATATAAGATGTATATAGCAATATACAAGTATAGAAAGTTTATCCATAAAATAATATTAAATAAAAATAAGGAACTGAGTCAGAGCTAGAATAAACTATATTCTGACTTTTTTTTATATATTTGTTTAACAGAGTAAATTCATTTTTAGTGCAATCCACAATGGGGGGATTAGCAAAGCAACATTTATGTATACATAGTATTTGGTTATGATGATGATATTTTTAACTATAAATCCAATACGCTTGTTCTCCAATATTCCTTCTACCTGGATGGTTTTGAAAGAGAAGTTTTGGATCATGTCACAAACGTAAAACTCTGTTATTTCTACATTTGTGTTGCTCAGCTGACAGTTTTCTGCATCCAGTTTAAATGTGATGGATTCATTTGAAAGATACATTGACAGTTTTAAAATGTATTTCTTTGTGTTTAGGATGAATTGGAAATCCAATATTTCAGTTTTTTCACAGTTTTTGAGATTAAGTGTCCTCCTCGTTAATCTAAATTATTATTAATCAATTTATATATTTATTTTTTGCATCCTTTAGTTTGTATTTTATTCATTTTATTTGACAGTGCTTTTTATTTTGAAGGGCAATCTGCCGTACTTCCGGGTTTTTTTTCCCCCATTTAATCCTTTCCCACAATGCTTTGTGTCCGCGTCCCTGCTTCCTGTTTATTGTGACCGTTTCACCGGTAAAAATCCAACGTTTACGCCGCTCTGCCGCCGCCGAAAGCTCGGTGAGTAACCGGATCCCGACACGTTTCACCGTTAAATCCGGTAATATTCCGGTTTATCCCGCGCTTTTCTCTTTCATTTTGACAGTTAACGTTCAGCTTCCTCATCACTGACGTCACTGAGACCGAGTGCGGCCAAGCCCCTGAACTCCGCTCAAAAAACCTGCTGTTTTAACCCGCAGCGCTTTACGACGAACATTAAACTACCTTTAACACGATTTAAGATATTTTACGAATCAAAGGGTTTTTTAGTAAGTTCGGCTTTCAGATGAGCCGCAAAAAAGCTGTAAATTTGAATGAAAAGTCATCTTTAATAATGGATGCCCTACTAGCAGCCGCCCTCCGCGCTGTGCTCAGTGTTTAACAAATAACCGCAGGAATAACGAGGAAATCTGGAATATATATGCTGATATTTCATGTAAATCCAATTCTGTTTGTTTCATTTGATGCATCCGAGCTTGATGAGTGAGATAATAATCCGTTAACGAGTTGAAGTCCGCCCGTCGCGTCGGTTGGGCTTCCGACAGGCTGAGTGACGTTAAAAATGGAAGATTTGTGAATGAAGTTCAGTTGATGACGGTCTGTGAGAGAATGAAATGAAGCTTATCGTCTATTAATTTCTCTTTCTATATATATATTTGTATATATGTGTGTATAAACATCTGTGGTAGTTTCACACTGAGATGATGAAGCTTTAAATAAAATATTTGATGTAACTTTATTTGTACAGAACCTTTCATACAGGTGAGTGAAGTGTAGACAGTCATTCACACCATAAATAAAAACTATGAAAACGGATTTAAAAGAGTGTTTAATAATTCATATCACATGACTGTGTTTAATCAATTGATATAAAACGATAAAACTTTAAAATAATGTCTCTTCTTCTTTTACTGCAGTAACGAGCATCGATTTATTTTCTATGAACCGACTGATTGATTAATGGGCTGACTGGTTTTAAGGAGTAAATATCAGAGAAGAAGAAGGTGGACAGACTGGACACGATCAGCTGATCAACTTTCAAATAAATCGTCAATAGTTCTATTTTCTATCATCATCCACTGATGATGGAAGAGTTGTGAGACGTTTGAAGATTTGGACTCTTAGAAACTGTGACGATGTTTATTTTATTGATCCAACAATCAATTGATTGAAGAATCAATTTCCATATTAATCAATAATCAAAATGTTAAAGTACAAAACAGTCGATAAAAATCTCTCATGTGTCATCATATCAGCTGATAATAATAATAAACTCTTCCTCTCTCTCCTCCCTCTCCTCCCTGTTTCTCCTTCCTCCTCCTCTCTTCTTCCTTGTCCTCCCTGTTTCTGTCTCCTCCTCCTCTGTCTTCCTTTTTCTTTCTCTTCCTCCTCCTCTTCTCTCCTCCTCTCTCCTCCTCTCTCTTTCTCTTCCTCTTTCTCCCCTCCTTTCTCTTCCTCCTCTCTCTTTCTCTTCCTCCTCCTCTCTCCTCCTCTCTCTTTCTCTCCTCCCCTCTCTTCCTCCTCCTCTTCTCTCCTCCTCTCTCTTTCTCTTCCTCCTCCTCCTCTCTCTCCTCTTCCTCTTTCTCTCCTCCCCTCTCTTCCTCCTCTTCTCTCCTCCTCCTCCTCCTCCTCTCTCTTTCTCTTCCTCCTCCTCTCTCTTCTCTTCCTCTTTCTCCCCTCCTTTCTCTTCCTCCTCTCTCCTCCTCCTCTTCCTCTTTCTCCCCTCCTTTCTCTTCCTCCTCCTCCTCTCTCCTCCTCCTCCACTTTCTCTCCTCCTCTCTCTTCCTCCTCCCTCCTCCTCTCTCTCCTCTTCCTCCTCCCTCCTCCTCCTCCTCCAGCTGCTCCCCTGAAGCGACTCTTCTTCAGGACCTTGCTCTCCTCTCTGGTTCAGGATGGAGGACTCGGAGGCGGAGCTGGCGGTGTCGGAGTCGGACGCTCTGGGCGCGGACTTCATCACGGTGGAGTTGGACACGCAGCCCATCGAGTACGTGGTGAAGTGGGCGGAGGTCGGCTCCAAGTTCACCATCTCCTGCGTGAAGAAGGACTCGGACGACCCGTCGGACCTGAGCGCCGACCAGCTGAAGATCGAGACGGACGAGGCGTTCTTCGCCCCGTACGAGGAGGTGTACCCCTGCGAGGTGACGGAGCAGAGCGTGGAGATAAAGACGGACTCTGACGAGGAGGAGGACGAGGACGAGGAGGAGGAGCAGCACGAGGTGCTGGTGGAGGCGGGGAGCAGCCAGCTGGACGGCGAGGCCGACTCGGACCAGGCCGACTTCGAGCCGGACGAGCGGCAGTACCGCTGCAGCTACTGCGGGAAGTGCTACAGCCACGCCTCCAGCCTGTACCGCCACCAGCAGACGCACACCGGGAAGAGCGCCGGAGCGCCGCCGCCCGCCAAACGGGCGCTGGAGCCGACCCACCAGGAGGCCCGGTACACCTGCCCACACTGCGGGATGAGCTTCAAAGGCAGCAGGTCTGTACGCACATGATCTCACAAATCAACCCCAAAATATTCTTATTGATCAGACAAGTCGATTAGTTTTCATCAGAGACTATTTTAATCATCAATAAATTGTTTGGAGTCATTTTTTAAAGATTCAGCTTGTTAAATAAGAAGATTTTCTGACAGTAAACTGAAGATCTAAACAAGATGTTTGATGATGTCATCTTTAGGAGACACTGATCGATATTTTCTAATGGATCAATACTGATTATTTGCAGCTGTACTTCCTGGTTCAGGTCTGGTTCAGGAGCCTTGTTTCCTCTTTAATGTCCAATAAACAATTATCTTAAAAAATGCAACTAATAATTATTTTATTATTTTCTCAATAAATTGATCAGTTGTTTAGTGAAACGTGGATCAATGTTTCCCAAAGACGACGTCATCAGATGTAAAAGATCTAAAGAAAGCAGAAAATATTCATGTTGAATAAACCATGAATCTGAATCACTTCCTTCCTGTGTGCGGCGGGAGACTCCTGAGCTTTAAAGACAGATGCTGTAAAAGTTAATGATTTGTGATAATTGATCCGTAAAAATAAAAATGTTCTTGACTTCAGTTCAGTTGTTCAGTTTACTGTCGTCAAAGAAAAACAATCGTTTTAGATTCATTGAATTAATTCACATAAAAACAACAAGAAATAAATCCACATTTAGAAGATTAATTATTTCGATCAAGTCATTGATTAGTTGATGTGACCTCTGTGACCTCTGTGGCTGAGAGTCGACTCACTGGTTTATTATCTGTCACTAGTTAATATTCACACTGATTCACTTCCTGTTGAACTATTAGAAAGTGAAACAAGATATTTATCAGTAAGAATACGACTCGAGACGAAAGGAAACGACAGATTTCATCATCCAAATTCTCTGATTCAGATTCTTAAATGTGAATATTTTCTGACAGTAAACTGAAGATCTTTGATTTGTGGACAAAACAAAACATCTGATGACGTTATTGATCCATATTTTCACCATTTTCTAACATTTTATGGATCAAACAACTAATCAATTAATTTAGAAAATAACCGATAATGAAAATAAATCGTTAGTCGTCTGTTTGTGACCAAAGATCTTCTGTGAGGGAAGAGGCTCCACTCTGTAACCAGTTTGTGTCTGATCCTCTTCTCTCTAGAGGATCAGACACTGATCGATCAATAGTTTCCCAGCAGGATGAGGAGCGATGAGTTTCCTGGTTTCAGTGATACATATTACATCTTTGTTGTTGGATCATATCAGACTCAGTATTGTTGGTAAATAATCAATAAACTGTCAGCAGTGTGTGACGTCTCAGCGACGGTTGAAATCAGTTTATTATCACACAAAGACGAAGAAAAACATCAAATTCTCACATTTGAGAAACTGAAACCTGAAAAAAAATGACTGAAACGATTATTCGATTATCAAAATATTCGCTGATTTAATCTTCTGTTGCTCAACCGATCGATCATTCAGCGAATCGTCGCAGCTGCAAACAACACAACAGAAACATAATAAAACATATAAACATGAATCAACCTGCAAGTTATTGAGAAACCATCAAGAATCAATATTTAATATCTTGTGAATAAAGTCGACCTTCGACTGAATCAGAGACGTGTAGATCATCCTCTGACCAGCAGGTGGCAGCAGCTCACTGAGCGTCTTTATTCAGCCGGTTGTCATGTGACTCAACCTGAACTTTATCTTGTAAATATGTTTTATCACAGACCCGGCCTGTCTGGAGTTTATTGTTGTTGTTGTTGTTGTTGTTGTTGTTGTTGTTGTTGTTCTCCTCTGAGCTGCAGAGAAACAGTCTGAACTTTCTGTTTGATTCTCGGCTTTTTTTTCTTTGTTTTATCAACAAAAACGTTTTAATCAAACAATAAACACAAGATTAATCAATAATGAAAGTTGTTATTGAACTTCAATGTGAAAGCTGACATCAGACGTCTGCTCAGATTAATCATCTTCATCGGTTTCTTCATCGATAAGATGATCATTATTATTATTGATATTGGAAAGTATGAAACATTTCAAACGCTGCTCAGCTGTTTGATAAGAATCCTGACACTTAACTATAATCATAGTAATTAAAGTGATTCTTCTGATCTATAAACATAGATATTGATCTTTATTAGAAATCACTTTATTATTATTATTATTATTGTGTTTCCAGCGATCTGATTGGTTCAGCAGTCGCACTGTTGCTGCTCTGGATCAGGTTTCGCTGTGCAGCAAAGGGTTACCATGGTGATCCACGCTGGTTACCATGGTGATCCAGCTTTGTGATAATGGAGGAAATCACAGATACATTAAATCTGATTCTATAAGTGTTTCTTCCCGTCAGTGTGGACGCTGTAATATTTTAATTTCCTGTTTTTATCACGCCGTTCCGGTTTGTTTTTCTTTCTCGGTCAAGTAGTTTGATCTGATTTCTGTTATTTGTCGACCCGTCAGGATGCTGGGGAGTCACCTGCGGCTGCACGGGAAGAGGCGGATCCACCCCTGCAACATCTGCGGGAAGGAGTTCAACCACAGCTCGAGCCTGTCGCGCCACCGCCTCATCCATAAGAAAGGAAAGGGCATCCCCAAGGACATCGCCCTCGGCCCCAACATGGCCGCCCTGCGCCACTCGCTGAAGGCCAGCGGCAAGAACAAGAAGACCAAGAGGCAGCAGCAGCGGCAGCAGCAACAGCAGCAGCAGCAGCAGGCAGCGGTCGCCATCGTTCAGAGTCAGGGCGGCGATAAGTTCTACGCCTGCCCGCAGTGCGACATGAGCTTCAGGACGTCCACGCAGCTGTCCAAACACCAGGTGACCCACGTCAAGGAGCTGCTGCACAACTACACGCCCGGCAAGGAGAACCTGGGCGAGAGCTCGTCCGATCTCAAGATCCGCCTCAAGCTCTGCTCCCGCGACAAGCCCAACTTCTACACCCTCTGCAAGAAGAACCGCCGCCGCCGGGGAGGGCGGGGCGGCAGGCGAGGCCCCGCCCTCTCCGAGGAGGAGGAAGGGGGCGGCGTCGGGGGAGGGGGAGGAGCCGGTCGCCACGGCTGCAGCCAATGTGGGAAGCGATTCAGCCACGCCTCAAGCCTGGCGCGGCACCAGCAGACCCACCGGGCGGCAGACGGCGTCGTGCGAGGGAAGTTGCAGCAGCATCAGAAGCAGCATCACATCAAGACCGGACTCCCCGCCGCCAAGACCAAGACCTACACCTGCGCGGCCTGCAACAAGACCTTCATGCACTCGTCCAGCTTCTCCCGCCACAAGAAGGCTCACATGGAGGAGGAGCAGCGGGCACACGCCGCCGCCGCCAAGCGCCGGAAGAGAGTCGTGTTAGACGAGACCGCGCCGCTAGAGTCCGACTCTGAGTGACGTCACCCGGCGCTGAACTGGGTGTGGACTGGTTCTAGACCTGTTCTAGGTTGGTTCTGAATCAGCACTGACTGGTTCTGGACTGGTTTGGGACCAGTTCTGGAAAGGTTCTAATTTGGAAGATTTCTGGACCAGTTCCCCACCAGTTCTGGACCAGTTGGGGACAGATTCTGGGTAAGTTTGGTTGTCCAGGTTTCGGGAACTGGAACTGGTTGATTCTTCTCTGGTGTAGATAGCAGCAGGACATCCATATATGGTCGTATGGCGGGGGGATCTCCACATATGGTCGTATCCATATATGATCAGAACTGACCGTTAGCGATTTGCTCTTAAGGATGGGATTAGATTTAAAGTGTTACCCTGATGCCCCGCCCCCCTCCCCCTCCACCTGTCTGTTAGGTTGCACCTGGACGCTGTTCGCCTCAATCCCCGCCCCTCTCCGCACTCCATTTCCCATCAGCCACTTAGGGAGCGAGCTTGGAGCTACTGGGAACCAGAGTCAGCTTCTCGTCTGTCCGTCTCAGGCTGCCATATTTCCCATCAGCCCCCCCCCCCGGGGGGGCCTGTAGATCTGACCACTCACAGTCAGAACTCAGCATGCAGAGCATTATGGGAAACTGAGTCTCCACAGAAATGATTGAAACCAACAGTAATTGATTGAATTTATTTATAAAGGTGCTGAGATCAGACTGCAGCAGGTCAGTTTGTTGTTTTGTTTTTTTTACAGAAGTTTATTAACGACAAACAAAAACCACAAAAACATTTTCTGGTTCCAGCTTCTCACATGTGACGGCAGCAAGTTAATGAAAGGCATCACTCTTTTCCCATTATTTTTTTTTAACATTTCATACCTAAATGATTAATCTATAAAAAAAAATGATCAGCAGATTAATTGATAATGAAAATAACTGATAGTTGCAGCCCTGTTTTTATGTTCAGTCCTCTTTTGTACAATTTTAGGGGAAAAATTAGAAATCTGGTATAAAACTAAAAATAATTGTCAGTCAATGAAATCTGGAGTCAGTTTTGACGTTAATAAACTTCCGTACAGGTCTGATCGGAGGCGGAGCAGCGACTCCTCCGCTCGTCTCCATCTTTGTTTTCTTTCTTACCTTTTTTTTTTTTTTTTTTTTTCCTCTCAGACGTCACCGACCAGTTCCCTCCTGAGTGATTTTGATTGGCTGAAGTTCTTATTGGCACAATGTTCTGATTGGTTAACTGTGTTATAGCTTTGATATTTAACATTTTTAAAAAGGTTAAGATGTGAAATCCGAGCAGACGTGCTGATTGGTCGGAGCCGGCGTTCCTCCACGTTAACGTATGCATGAAGACTATAACCTGCAGCTAGTCGGCCATATTTGTAGTTTTTTCAGCAGGGTGTGTTTGATTTTTTTTGCTGCTGCTGCTCTGACCGACCTGCTGCATCTGACGTTTGGATTTCTCGTTTTAGCAGCAGAGTCGTCGTGTTTGTGGAGATGGAAGAGGAAACTGCACTACTTATTTATGAATTTGGAATAATGTTGTAATATATAAATATAAATGGTATTTAAATGTGATTCACAAGTTTAAAAAAAAAAAAAAGGAAAAAAAAAAAAAAAGGAGCATCTAGGCGGCCAAGCCTGACCTAGCTGTCCTCGTTACCGTAGCAACACCACCGCCACCCTCATCTTTAAGCATCATCATCATCATCATCTTCATCATCATCATCAACAGCAGACAGGAAAAGACTCCGACGCGTCGTTCAGCAGACGTCCAGTAAATTAGAATGATGATGATTTTTGTGACAGTTTCGGGCGATTTACTGCAACGATGAAAAAAAAGTTCAATAGGCAACAAATTTGGTAAATTCTCTGATA
This sequence comes from Thunnus thynnus, assembly GCF_963924715.1. Taxonomy (NCBI): domain Eukaryota; kingdom Metazoa; phylum Chordata; class Actinopteri; order Scombriformes; family Scombridae; genus Thunnus; species Thunnus thynnus. The sequence goes on from NC_089530.1 coordinate 29,963,433, forward strand.
AACGGGAGATTCTGGCGTCATTAATTAGATTTAAATCTTGAATAGACGGATACAAACAGGAACCAGCTGTCTCCACTAACTAAATGTGTGAATTTCAGCAAATTTGGACTTAAAATTGGACGTCTGTCTGAGGAAACATCTGGACTGAAACGGGTCAAAGAAAATTCAAACAAGTTAATCTAACGAGGACGAATTCTGTGAGCAGGTAGAAATAAATGTTAATAAATGTTGTGACACTTTTTTTGGGGGGGGGGGCAGGGGGGGTTTACAACGAATCTGGACTCAAACAGAAACATCTGGACCAAAATATACAAACATAAAGCAGCTGTTTCCACAAGTAGAATGATCTCATCTGATGTGTTTTCTATAAACGTGGTGATTTGTGCTCGTTGGCTTCGTTCTAGAGATTCAGGGAAAGCAGACGGAGCCGCGGCGCCGCCGTCAGGATCCACATCTGTCTGTTACTGAGCAGGCGACCCGGAGACACACAACGGCCGCATTTATGGGAAATACATCAGGTGGAAATGAACCAGAATTTCCCTTTTTGATGGCAAAAAATGCTAATTGACTGAATTCTGTGAGCCGTAAAGTAAACGTTAAGATGCTTTTTGGGAAACGAGGCCTAAAAATAAAAGCACTGAGATTTATTTGACAGATTCTATTTCAGCACATTTTGACTGAAATGATCCAAAACGAAAAGTTTCTGTTTTTGTTTTGGACAAGACGACAGTTAAAGAGGTAAATGTTTGAGTTTGTGACAAATTTAATGTGGACATAAATCGGACGTCTGTCTGAGACATTTAAATCTGCTGATTTGGGGAAAAAAAGAGGATTTCAGGAAGCCTTCGTACGTCACAGAAACGGCTTTTTTGTCCGACTTGTTAAATTGTTGGAGGTTCTTTGAATTGTTGACGTCTTGGACCAAACATGGAGTCAGAGTTTTCTCTCTCTCTCTGACAGATGGACCAGCTTTAGCCAAAAAAAAAAAATCAAATAAATCAGCTGTGGACGCCGGCGGACCCTGAAGTCCACGCCCCTCCCCCTCCTCCTCCTCCTCCCCCCTCCCCCCCCCTCCTTCACTTTTAGTTTCCTGCCCTCCGAGTCGTCTGACGGCGGCGGACGCTTTGTTTGTGAATAACATTTTAGTGTGTGAATTGGATTTGACTTCATTGAATGGTATTTATAAATGTGTTTAGGTGGCAAAAAGTCGGAGCCGCACTAGAAACATCCCATAGAAAATAAGATAAAGAAGCACCCGGTGCGTTCCTCCTCCTGCTCTTCATGTTCCTGGTTTTTTTTTTTTTGTTTGTTTTTGTTTTGTTTGTTCAGTTTCAGGCCTTAAAAGCAGCCGTTCTCCTCCTTTTTGTCCACAGCGGAGTTTTGCATTTAGATCCATGTTGTGTTTGGGTTTGTTTTTTCTCTCTTTGGTTCGTGGTTTCAAGCGAAGCTTCACCCTGCAGATAGAAGGTTGTACGTCATTGTATCGTGTTTGCCAATAGAATAAAAACCCAGTTGACATGTTTTGTCTTGCGTTTTGTAATAAACCTTTGAAAAAAAAAAAAGTTTCCTCTGTTGTGTTTTTAATCAATAATCCTGCTTCAGCTTCACAAACACATGAAGAACTCAGAACGTGTTGATGGAAGAGACATGAATGACCGTTAACACTTTCATGCATACTGGTCACTACAGTGGACAGCTGTTCAAAAGCTGTTTTCTTATATATGCATGAGGTTATAATGGTGACTCTAGTGTGTCGTCCCATACGCTGCCATCCACTGGTCAGCCTTTGTAAGTGCAACACAAATTTCTCAAAACCAAGATGGCCGCCTGCTGGCCGGAAATGCTCCACAGCTCAGGAACATCTCGCCAATCCTTCTATAGTAACAGATCCTTGCAGGTACATAAAATGTTATAATATCAAGTAACAACTAAGGAGTAATACAACTGTTAAAATTTCCAAGTATTGATTTTATGTTGGGAGAAAATGACGATTAATCATCTGTCCACTAAGTTGGACAAACTCCTTGAAAAATGCTCAAATATTTATTTTCATGCCTAAAGAGGCTTATTATAATTCATGCATGAAAGGGTTAAACAATAGAGAGCGGAGCCGAAGTATCAACATTTAACAGAATGAATTTTCTTGTAGAAGAAGCAGCGTTTATAACAGGGTTTATTACACTTCTCTTCCTAATCTATCAAATACAGACTTATAGATAACGTCATGTCCGTCTACGTCCCCCATATAATACTGAACTTTAACCTCAGCTGATGAGTCAGCTGATGATGCTCATCGTCATCTATGTAAAATAGTAACGCTCACACACAGTGTACTCATCATTTTTATAACAATTTGAACAATAATTTGTCTTTTAATCTGTATCATAATAAGCCATTCTTTGCAAAAAAAAAAAAAACCCCACACAACTCTGCAGAGATCTTCCTGTTAATATGACGCAGAGTTAAACCTGACGTCCATTCACACATCTTCACCTGCGGTCAGAGCAGCTCGTCATCTTTCAGCACGCAAACACGGACGTTCAGTCACTCCTCTGAATACAACACTATAACTGTACCTGAGGGTGCAGTTGTCTTGATGAATTACTCCTTCATCCTCATTAAAAATGTCAGAAACTCTAAATATGCAAATATATTTCATTTCTAAAGTTTTCCTGCTGGACACCAGATGTTTCCTCCTTCTCGGTGTTTGTGCTCTGGAGGCCTGAATATTGAACCACGATTGGCTCCAAACTATTTGTGATGTCACAAATCATGATTGTAAGCCCCGCCTCAAACTGTCTACTTTCAGCAGACAAATGTGAAAACAAATCTGCACAGAGAACAAAAAAACATCCAGCTGAAGGAACAAGAAGACAAACATGTTTCTGAGTGAAAGACTTTAATGAAACGTCCACACAGACATTTATTTATTTCATTCATTCAGATTCAAATATAAAACTAAACTGTACATTATACAATAAATCAACACTAAGTTAAATAATATTGACCCACTCTCATCTCGTAAAGTATTGCAGTAAAAGTACATAAGTATTATGAGCTTGATGTGGACTTGGAATATTATTCAAACTATCATCATACTGTTGTCATCATGGTGTCATCAATATTGATTATTATATATTGATCCTAATAAGTGTGACTTATGTTAGACATCAGTGTAATGTAGTGTTGTAGTGACTCACGCTGACCACTCAGAGGCAGTAAACACTCTCTGAGTCCATATCAGTGAGTTTAGAAAGATCAATATCACTATTGACATCAGTATTTATAAACCCAAACTACATATATTTATTAAGATAAACACTGAATATGGTTTTATTTGGTATTATTCGTCTAAGAAGCAGCTGCTGTTTTACTACTGACTGTTGCAACTGGACTGTTTGTTCATCTAGAAGAAGAAAAGCAGATTTTGTTTTCTACTTTCCTTTTTATTGGGGACTGCACAACACTTTGTTTAGTACGATTAAAAACAGGTATTGATTTTGTAAATATGGATGATGACATATGAAAGCTATAAATTAGACAGTTATCTGGAGAAAGTCTGAGAGGAGAAAAAAAACCCTTTATGGAGATAATCTGTAGATATTTAACAGTTCATTTGGGATTTTCTGTTTTGTTTATTTTATAAATGTAATGCTGGAAGATGCTACCTTATTTACTTGTTGATAATGTTTTCTGCATTTTTGGGTCAATGAAAACACATTTTTTCTGATCTACAGCTTCTGTTTCCTCATCGCCTCACTGTTTAGTCTCTAATATACACCTCAGTCCTTCTGCAGCTTCAGGAGTCACTGAGCAAACCAAAACCCAAAAGGCCTCCATCTTCAGCTCGATGACCTTCTTCACTGCTTGTTTCCACCAGCAGGTTCTTTGGTTGCTGCCAGAATAAGCACTGACGACCTTCTGGCCGCAAGTCCCAGCAGACGCCTCCACGATGGAGATGTCATATCTCCAACCTTCATGTAAGAAGTTTCAGTTCATCCTCACTGCACATCTGAGTTTACCAGGTTTGTTCGACTCCACCTCACCAGCAGGTGGTGATCAGCTGACAGCTCTTTACCTGCATGTCAAAGACGTGCAGCTGCAGATCTACTAACATGATTACTGAGTCAATCATTGATTACTGGCCTCAGGTGTTCTGATACCAGGTACGCTTATCAACCACCTTATCAAGCAGGTTTTTTTGGACTAATTGGCAGTATAACTTTGAGCCCATAGTTCTCATGTTCAGAAATTACATTAAAACATGAGCAGTACAGTTGTTTCTGTGATATGTTGTATGCTTTTTATCTAAGGAAGTGATTCATTGGCAGTTTTTAAATAATTATTTTCCTTTGCTTACAATTTCTCCAACTCCCACGATTTTACTGTAAAAAGAGAAATAAAATATTACAAATTGCACTGCAATTTTTGAGAAAAGCAGCTGCAAAATCAAACACTTTCGGCTGCAATATTCACAAAAAAACTCAGTTAAGTCCTGGATGGAGTGACAGATGTAGTGTAGTAGAAGTATAAAATAGAATAAAATGGAAATTCTTGAGTAAAGAACAAGTAACTGAAAACTGTACTCAAGTAAATGTGTGTGAGTTGCGTGCCTTGTTAAAAGGATCAGAGTGTAAATCTCCTCCTCAAGTTCACTTTAATCTCATCACAGCTGCTGCTAAGAATACACACACACACACACACACACACACACACACACACATACATCTGACCTAACCTCAATCTCTGAACTTTGATCTCTGTGTGACTCAGATTCAGCTCCTGACCTTCATCTGACCCCCCGCTGTTCACTCAAGTTCAGGTGTAGTTTATATGAAGATTCAGCAAACAATGTGCAGATCTTCCAAAGTTACTGTGTTTTCTGACTGAAATCGCATGTGTGTGTGTGTGTGTGTGTGTGTCTTAGAATAAACCCAGAAGACTTTGTTGTAACTCTGCAACAGTTGCTGCTTATTAATTTTTTGGGGGCTTTTACAAGCCAGAAGGATAATTGCACTATTATGGAAGAGCATGGACATACTTTTTAGAGAAACTGATTTATATCATGAAGAGGAAGACGAGAACTCTGCTGGTTAGGGTTAGGGTTAGGGTTAAGGTTGGGGTAGGGGTAGGGTTAGGGGTTAGGGTAGGGTTAGGGTAGGATTGGTGTTAGGGTTAGGGTTAGGGTAGGGGTAGGGTTAGGGTGGGTCAGGGTTAGGGTTAGGGTTAGGGTTGGGGTAGGGTTAGGGTTAGGGTAGGGTTAGGGTTGGGGTTAGGGTTAGGGTTAAGGTTAGGGTTAGGGTTAGGGTAGGGTCAGGGTTAGGGTTGGGGTTAGGGTTAGGGTTAAGGTTAGGGTTAGCGTTGGGGTAGGGTTAGGATTAGGGTAGGGTTAAGGTTAGGGTTAGCGTTGGGGTAGGGTTAGGATTAAGGTAGGGTTAAGGTTAGGGTTAGGGTTAGGGTAGGGTCAGGGTTAGGGTTGGGGTTAGGGTTAGGGTTAAGGTTAGGGTTAGCGTTGGGGTAGGGTTAGGATTAGGGTAGGGTTAAGGTTAGGGTTAGCGTTGGGGTAGGGTTAGGATTAAGGTAGGGTTAAGGTTAGGGTTAAGGTTAGGGTAGGGTCAGGGTTAGGGTTAGGGTTGGGGTTAGGGTTAGGGTTAGGGTTGGGTTAGGGTTAGGGTTGGGGTTAGGGTTGGGGTAGGGTTAGGGTTGGGGTAGGGTTAGGGTTGGGGTTAGGGTTAGGGTTGGGTTAGGGTTAGGGTTGGGGTTAGGGTTAGGGGTTAGGGTTGGGGTTAGGGTTGGGGTTAGAGTTAGGGGTTAGGGTTAGGGTTGGGGTTAGGGTTAGGGTTGGGCAGGGTTAGGGTTGGGGTTAGGGTTAGGGGATAGGGTTAGGGTTGGGTTAGGGTTAGGGGATAGGGATAGGGTTAGGGTTGGGGTTAGGGTTGGGTTAGGGTTAGGGGATAGGGATAGGGTTAGGGTTAGGGTTAGGGTTGGGGTTAGAGTTAGGGGTTAGGGTTAGGGTTGGGGTTAGGGTTAGGGTTGGGTTAGGGTTAGGGGATAGGGATAGGGTTAGGGTTGGGGTTAGGGTTGGGTAGGGTTAGGGTTGGGGTTAGGGTTAGGGGATAGGGTTAGGGTTGGGGTAGGGTTAGGGTTAGGAGCCTTTATATGGAGACTATGCACTGCTGTAGTTTTTTAATTTTAATTTAATTTTGCAGGGGTTAGGGTTAGGGTTAGTGTAGGGGAAGGGTAGGGGTTGGGGTTAGGGGATAGGGTTAGGGTTAGGGTTAGGGTTAGGGTTAGGAGCCTTTATATGGAGACTATGCACTGCTGTAGTTTTTTTATTTTAATTTAATTTGCAGGGGTGGGTAGAGGGTCAATATACATGCTTTGATTTTTTTGTAACATGTTGATATTTATGTTTAATGTGGTAAAAATCAATAATGCTTGAGATCACAGGCTGCAATGTACAGTGTCATTATTTTGTTCTAACAGTATCTGTACACGACAAACATGCAGGTAAAAGAGAAGAAGAAGATGTGAAGTTGTAGAGTTTTCTTCAGTTGCGACCCTAACCCTAACCTGTAGTTCAATACAAGAATTTAGTACGGCCGGGAAGCAGAACAGTATGTGAAGTACACGGTTCATTTATTTAGGATTCTTAAACTCTCTACATCCCTGTATATGTCTCACTAATACACATCAACCCCTTCCTTATGTTTCTTATGTTCATATTCTGAGAGGGTCTTATAGTGAGTCTATGGACAAACATCCGTCAGAGTCAGGGACAGTTTTAAGTATCTAACAGTGAAAATGTGTTTAGACTCTCTGCTCTTTGGACCAATAGCATCTTACTCACCAATTAACTCCTTGTTCTTTTCTGACTTGCAGCTTTAACCTGATGTTCTTCATGATCTCCCAAGATAATCTGATCTAATCTGAATTCTGCCCAGCAACAGTCCGTAAAGAGCCGTGTGATTGGCCTGCTGAGCAGTTGCAGGATCTCTACATGAGACATAGAAGCCGGTGTCTGATTACAGTACAGTTCATTAACATCATTAGTGTTTATTTATAGTTTAATCTTTTCCTTCAGTTTATTTTCAGTCTCTGCTGGTTTCAGAGTTTTGTAAATCAGAACCAGAAACAAGATTCAACCCAAACTGTTCCGTGAGGTTTATGCCGTTTTGTGTGTTTTCTGTAAAAAGTGGAGTTTTACAGAGTGAAATAATCTGATAAACCCTCAGGATGAATTTAACTGCAGCTCTGACTCCTATTCACATTGTAAACACAGAACTAACAATAATTTAAACACTCATTATAACTATATTTTCTATTTCAGCTGATGTGTGTTTTATTTTAACATCAACCAGGTCACAGGTCTGTTTGTTAAGAGGCAGAGTGTCAGCTGATCAACACACACATGACATTATTTATATGCAAAAATGGCCACAACATCTATCTGATGTGTTTATTTGTGAACTTTATGATTTTATTTGATCATTAAATTCTGCACATACAGGTGAGCTTTGATGTCACAGTGAAATGTCTGGCTGTCAGTTCATGAGATGCTTTAAATGTACGTTGAAGTATAATTTTTATAAACTATGAGAGTTTTAATCAACAGACTGAAAGAAGAACAGAGAGACAGAACTGAGAAGCACATTAAAGCTACTGCATCATACATTTAAAATATTGATATGAAAATGCAATTGTTGATTGTTCAAATCTGAGAAAAATCCGTATAAGTCTTTTAGTCATATATCTGAATAGTACAATAAGTAGTACAGGCTTGTCCAGCTGTGTGTGTGTGTGTGTGTGTGTGTACTTGTATTCCTCATGTTGTGGGGACTCGCCTCTTTTTTGCGGACAAGAAGCAAGTCCCCTTAATAAAAATCATAAAACTTTAGGGTGGTTTAAGGTTAAAGGAAGTCTCCAGGTCCAAGATTAGAAGTCACGGCGCCTTGAGGAAATACAAAAATATTAAAGAAATGTGTCAAAATAAGGAAGATCAGCAGGAGACTCATGCTATTATTAATACTGGATAAACATACTGCTGCCCTGCTCTGTGGAGGTTATCATGAACCAGTGGATCCTCAAGATGGGGTTCCCAGTGGTCACCATCAACACCTGGACTGGAAGAATCACACAGAAACACTTCCTGTTGGATCCAGATTCTGTAGTGGGCAGACCTTCACTGTTCAAGTCGGAAAAACTTAATCAATTTTTCATGCAAACCTGCTTCATATATATGTGTTATATTGCGCTTTGTCATGCTAAACTCACCACTCTGCCTTTATGTGCACGTGTGGCTGTACGGATGTGGCTCCAGTTATGAGTGGATTGTCCCTGTTACGTGGATTAAGACTGATGAAGCCAAAAGCAGGACTGGCTTGTTAAGACAGAAGGTTGGATTCATTTAAGACACGTTAAGAGCAGCGTAAAGATGATGGACATGATGTGAAAAGATATATTATATATTCTTATATTATACATATTGGATATCTGATGAAAAACTGTACCAAAGTTCAAACCAAACCAACATCTGTGATTCAGGTCCAGTAATTTGAACATCTAGCTGCAGTAAAACCTGCTGAACCTGATTTTATTTGACAAGATGGATCTGACTGACAGTGAGAAGAAAAAAAATGAGTTTAACTGCATCTGCTGGTTCATTTCTACAGACTGTCAGTATAATAAGTAGTAAAGGATCAGAAAAATGTTAATAAGTTCTGCCTTAAAAACAAAAAATGGTGAGTAATCAATGTAAGTCTGTGATCAGTAATGGAGAATTCTGGTCATGCAGTAAATGTTACACATACTGGAAAAGCGTCTTGTCTCTCTGAGGCTTTAGGAACCTAATCCTCTCATAGGCATCCTTGGAGTAACAAGCTCCTCATCTTTGGCCAATAAGTTTGTAAAAAATGGTTGGTTTTTTTTTGAATGGTAATTGCAAAAAAAGTTAATCTTGCGAGTGTGGAAAATGGACTCACGCACACCTCACGCCTGGAGAGATTTATCAATTAAAACAGACGAGGTGTGTTTGATAAGATCTTTTAGGGTAAGGAATAATGTGTCCAGTGTAAAGCACCTTGCTGTGTATATTCCTTTATTTACTATGTATATGTGGTTATTGTTATTAATATGGTTGTGCTGTTTGTTTGTTTGTATTCTCTTTATGCCCCCCCCAAAAAATAATACAAACACAGTATATTAAAAAAAAAAAAAAAAAAAGGTGAACTTGTCCTTTAAACGACTTGGCCGTGGCTCCACCCACCTCAGGCCCCCCGCGGCCCCTCTGCGTCATGGCTGCTATCAGCTGACATTAGCAGAGTTAATCTGTTCCTCTGAGCTGATTAACTCTATTTATCTGCTCAGCTGCTGTTAACAACCTGCACACTTTAAAACACTGTGAAGGTGTGTTCAGACACACAGCGAATGTTTGCTCCTGCTGGAACGTTGGTGTTTATTCGCCCCCAAACGGCCAAAATACAGTGAGTGTGTGTCTGAGGGAGAGTTTCTGTGTGTTTGTGCTGAACTCTGAACTCATCTGAGACTCTGGTTCTTTCTGTTATTTCCCTCCAGTCTCCTTTTTCCTCTCATCTCTGTACATTTATGAAGCAGATTCACCAAAAGGCTTATGAATAACATGCCAGTTTCTTAAGTCATCACTATGCATTTCTTTTCGCGAGTCATTTCACACCATTTAGGTCATAAATTCAGTCACCAAAAGCGACCTATGACCTGTCCGGCTTGTGTCATCAAGCACCAAGGCTGCTCCCTCAAACAGGAAAATGCCAAAAAGCTGTTGTGTAGCAGGTTGTAAAACAAATAAACACATGAATCCAGATCTCTGGTTCCCCATCCTTCCTGGAAAAGAAAAAGGATCCAAAAAGGAAAGTTTTATGGCTTCAAGCTATGTGGAGACAAGATAAGGAGGGGAAGCTATGGCACCAGTGTCTTCCCATGTATATATAACTGGTAATGTCTCTCTTTTATAACTTACAAAGTAACATAACTACTCTTCACTAGTTAAGACTGAGTATTAAATTTAACAAAAAATGTGTAGATGTCAATGTAAGCAATGTGTCCGGGCATGACGGGTGACCAAACAACCTTAATTTATTAGAGCAAGGTAACTTGTCAAAGTTCTCAGCTAAGCAAACTACATTAACCCTTTCATGCATGAATTATAATAACCTCACTCAGGATGTTTTTATTCCTCTTTAGGCATGAAAAAAAAATATTTGAAGTTCATTTTTTTTAAACACGCATTTTTCAAGGAGTTTGTCCAACTTAGTAGACAGATGATTAATCGTCACTTTCTCCCAACATAAAATCAATACTTGGAAATTTTAACAATTGTATTACTCCTTAGTTTTTACTTGATGTTACAACATTTTATTTACCTGCAAGGGTCTATAACTATAGAAGGATTGGCAAGATATTCCTGAGCTGTGGAGCATTTCCGGCTGGCAGGCGGCCATCTTGGTTTTGAGAAATTTGTGTTGCACTTACAAAGTCAGTGGCCAGTGGATGGCAGCGTATGGGATGACACACTAGAGTCCATTGTGTTGGCTGATGTGCAACTATACCATTAAAACCCATGCATATATAAGAAAACGGCTTTTGAATAGCTGTCCACTGTAGTGACCACTATGCATGAAAGGGTTAATATCTAAAGGCTCTAATGTTTTCTATCCCCCCGAAAAGAGGCGTGGCCATGACGTTTTGCAAAGTACCCATATTTGCCGGTCTGATCTACAGTTACATTTGAGTGACAGATGAAGTGACATCAATATAATGTGACTTTCTCCTCTTTTATAAGGTGATTTTGGCTCATTAAGAGGAGGCAACCTGCTATTTCTGTGATTATTTCTGATAGGTCAGTTAACATAAATAGAGGTATTTTGATAACCTCATCCCCATCATTCTCAATCATACTACCTAACATGCTCTTAATTTACTTTATTGAATGTCTCTGACCAATGAGTAATTCATGGTCAGCAGACTTATTGAGGATAATGATCTTGATGCTCTTTTTATTACTGAAACATGGCTTGATTCAAATCATTTTTTCATTTTATAACTTTCTGCACAATGCAAGGCAGGGAAAACGAGGTGGGGGAGTAGCAGCCGTTTTCTCTGATTCTTTAAACTGTCTTCGGGTCTCACTTTGAGAGAACCAGAAGCTTTGAGTATCTTGCTGTCAGTCTACAGCGTGAGATGTCAGTCCTGCTTCTGATAATATACCGACCAGCTAAATACAACTCATGAGTGATTTGCAGAACTGCTATCAAATATGAGTACTCCAAAGTAATTATTTTTGGTGATTTCCACATCCACATTGATGGTTCCACAGGGTACACCACAGTCTGTGTTGATGAGTTACTGTCATTTGACTTGACCCAACATGTTAAGGAGCCAACTCACCATCCAGTATACTTGACCTTGTCATTAATGCGGGTGCTGAGTGCAGTCAGTGATGTTGCACTGTTGGACCATTACTGACCATTACATTCTTCAGTGCACTCTTAGCTGCTGATCGAGCTATCACCAGTGGACATGTCAAGAAACGGTACTCCTGCAAAACATCACTGCACTCTTTTCAAACTCACTTTCTTAGTGCAAAGTTCACCTCGATGCTTTTGTGATGACCTCGCCGATCGCTTTAATTCTCTGCTGTTAGACGGTATCATGCTGCACCACTAAGATCTGAAAAATCTCTAGCAAATATAAAGCCCCGTAGAGAAATGCTGAGACCATAAAGCAGCTCAAATGAGACTGCCGTAAAGCTAAGAGGAGGTGGAGAAAATCAAAACTGCATGTAGACCAGAACATTTTCAAAAACACCATCAGGAACTACAACAGAAGCTTGAAACCGGCCAGAAAAGAATCTTTCTCAACTCTTATCGAACACTGATAAACTATGAGCCCCTCCCCTGCTGTTTCTTCTGATACTTTCTCAGTTGCCAAAGACAATGAATTTGCATCATTTTTTAATGACAAAATTCTTAAAATCAGGCACAGAGATCTCACTGATGCTATAAATTGTCTTACGTCCTCTAACAGTCCCCTTGATCCACTTCCAGCATCCTTTTTTAAATGCTTTTTTAAAATTTTATTTAAATTTTTTAACAGATGAAATCCTGTAAATAGTATAATAATAACTATAATAATAATAACTGTTCCCTCCAGACTGGTGTCTTTCTTCATTGCATGAAAACCGCTGCTATTAGACCACTTCTAAAAAAGAACCCTAACCCTAACCTGGACCCAAATCCACTTCGCAACTATAGGCCAATCTCCAAGCTCACCTTCCTGAGTAAGATCATTGAGAAAGTTGTATATCAGCAACTAAACTGCTGTCTTACAGATAATAGTATTTATGATGAATTCCAGTCTGGCTTCTGCACATCTTATAGTACAGAAACTGCTCTTCTAAAAGTTGTTAATGATATGAAGATCAATAGTGACTCAGTCCTAATACTCCCAGACCTGAGCTCTGCATTTCACACAGTCGATCATGGGATTCTTCTGGAAAGGCTAAGAAACTGGTTCTCTGGCACGATTCTCCAGTGATTTGAATCCTACTTGCATAATTGAGATTTCACTGTCACACTTGGGGACTTCCACTCTAACAGACACAAATTAGTGTGCGGGGTCCCACAGGGCTCCATCCTGGGTCCTCTTCTATTCAACCTGTAGTAACTTCCCCTTAGTGACATTATCAGCAAACATAACATCAGCTACCATAATTATGCCAATGACACACAGCTTCTCATCTCACTATCCACCGATGACTTCTAACCCATAAACTCTCTAGTCAGCTGCTTGGATGAAATCAACCACTGGATGGCAGCAAATTCCTTCAGCTGAACAGGGAGAAAACTGAGATTTTGGTTGTCGGTGCTAAAGCCCAGAGACAACTGGTCTGCAAGTACCTGGAGTCCAGATCACTAAAAACAAGTAAACAGATTAAAAACCTAGGAGTAATCATGGACAGATCATATCAACAGCATCACCAAGGTTGTCTTTTTCCCACTCAGAAACATTTCCAGTATCAGAGGCTTTCTTTCTCAATCTGACTCAGAGAAACTCATGCATGCATTTGTCATGAGCTGGATTATTCCAACCCCCTGTTTGTTTATGGATCTTCCAAACAAAACAATCCATAGATTACAATTTATCCAAAACTCATGACACGCAAAGAATCCTTAAAGTGGCATGTTATTTATATGCCATCCCACAAGATCACGTTCTCCCAGGATACATGCAAATATTTCACTCAACTTGAAACATTGTCTTGTTTTGTGCAGGTGCGTATTGGGTCAATTCTCACCTCCTCTGGCAAATTCATGTATTTCTGTTGTCTTATTTACTTAATGTTCTGTCTGAAGATACAGCAAGACACTGTAAAAACACTGCACACTAAAAACACTGCACACTGTAAAAACACTGCACACTAGAAACACTGCACACTGTAAAAACACTGCACACTACAAACACTACACACTGTAAAAACACTGCACACTAAAAACACTGCACACTGTAAAAACAATGCACATGGTAAAAACACTGCACACTAAAACACTGCATACTGTAAAAACAATGCACACGGTAAAAACACTGCACACTAAAAACACTGTACACTGTAAAAACAATGCATACTAAAACACTGCACACTGTAAAAACACTGCACACTAAAAACACTGCACACTGTAAAAACAATGCACAATAAAACACTGCACACTAAAAACACTACACACTAAAAACACTGCACACTAAAACACTGCACACTAAAACATTACACATTAAAAACACTGCACACTGTAAAAACACTGCACACTAAAAGCACTGCACACAGTAAAAACAATGTACACTAAAACACTGCACACTAAAAACACTGCACACAGTAAAAACAATGTACACTAAAAACACTACACACTAAAAACACTGCACACTAAAACACTGCACACTAAAAGACTACACATTAAAAACACTGCACACTAAAACACTGCACACTGTAAAAACAATGCACACGGTAAAAACACTGCACACTAAAAACACTGCACACTGTAAAAACAATGTATACTAAAACACTGCACACTGTAAAAACACTGCACACTAAAACACTGCACACTGTAAAAACACTGCACACTAAAACACTACACACTAAAACACTGCACACTAAAAACACTACACACTAAAACACTACACACTAAAAACGCTGCACACTAAAAGACTACACATTAAAAACACTGCACACTAAAAGACTACACATTAAAAACACTGCACACTAAAAACACTGCACACTGTTAAAACACTGCACACTAAAAACACTGCACACTGTAAAAACACTGCACACTAAAACACTGCACACTGTTAAAACACTGCACACTAAAACACTACACATTAAAAACACTGCACACTAAAAGACTACACATTAAAAACACTGCACACTAAAAACACTGTACACTGTTAAAACACTGCACACTAAAACACTACACATTAAAAACACTGTACACTAAAACACTACACACTAAAACACTACACACAAACACTGCACACTAAAACACCGCACACTAAAAACGCTGCACACTACAAATGCTGCACTGCAAGACACTGTAAAAACACTGTAAGAAACTGAAAAATACTTTAAGACACTAACAATGTAAAACACTGCAAAAAAACTGAACACATTGTAAAAAACTAAACTGTAACGCACCATAACACACTGTAAATTACTATAAGATACTGTAAGATGGTTTCCCTGTTGCCTTAAAAATATAAGTTTACTGAACTAAATTTAAATCTAAATTTGTTGAAGGTCCTCTCAGAACTTCTCTCTGAATGAAATGAATGAATGAAGGATGAAAAAATATTCAGTTTGTTGCACCGTGACAAAAAAAAGTTTGACAAATTGCTCACATTGCGACTCAAAATGTTTCCTCCAAACAAAGACGGTAGCTGGAAAGGATGTGTCTGTCTGTACAACATTGAATGAATTTAAAAGTTATTATTTTCTATATTGTACAGTGTGCACCTGTATACCTGCATATACGTTATCTCTGTATATACCTCTACACTATATATGCCTGTGTATACACCTGTATATACTTGTGTTTTACATGTCAGCACAGATGTGATGCTGAGAGTCTTCAGCAGCTATTGTAACAACACATAATGTAGTACATAATGTATAACAGTGATGTAAAAGATCAGTCAGACAGTTTGGTGTCAGTCACAATCTCTTTATAGATTTTATCACACACAGTGGAGCGACTACAAGCTCCAACCAACCCACAACAACTGGCTGAAAACATCACAACTCTCCATGTTACAAAGAAAGAAAAAAACAAATTACAAATATTACAACCTGTCACTGAAAACTGATTTTCTCTTTAAACTCACCCTTTAATCACTATACAGCTGAACTCTGTAAAACTGTCTGAACACAGACCAGATCCACACACACACTCTCTGATGGAACGCTAAATATCAATTTACAGTTTGAAGAAGATGAAATTTTATCATCAAAGCGTGTGTGTTGGTTTGGCTGCAACTTTGGAGTAAAAAAAAACGTTCTTGTTTCAGTCTGGACGAGCATCGCTCTGACAGGGAACCAGACGGCTGCTGTGGTCTCGCCTTGAACTCAGTCTGCCAGGCTCAGTCCCCCCCAACCAGCTCTACCAATCACGTGCTTCTGTTTACAGATGTTAGCTTTGGTCCATCAACTAAAGAAATAAGAACCTCGTAAGACACAAACAAACTGTGTGAAAGTATTAAGAAAGAATTAAAGTCATAATTTGACAAAAAAAAAAACAAAGTATTCAAATTAAAAAGACATGTCCAAACAAAATTAAAGAAGCTGCATGATGGAAGAGCTCAGTGCTGCCACTGCGGGTCAGGAGTGGTACTGCTGCATCTTTTTTATTTTACAGCCACTGATGTTCAGCTGTCTGTTTCCGTGTCAGCCCACCGTGTCAGAGGTCTGATGGCGACAGAAAGACCGGAGACCGACTGATACGAATGTCAACATTTGGAAGTAAAAACAGGAATAATGATGATATATTCACTGACATGTTTTGCAAGAATCCCTCAAATTAAGATATATATTTTTGGTATAATCTGCTGCTGTGATTGTTGCTCGCAGCGCTCTCTGCTGGACAAACTGCGTCACTGATGCAGTTTCTAAATGATCAGTGATCGGTTGTATCAGTCGGGCTCTGGCGTTGACTCTTTCTGGCCGTCTGACAGGAAGCGTTAATGACGTGGGGGAGGGTGGGGAGAGGGGCAGAGTTTAATTGAACATTTTAATATAATTTGAATCCCAACCCAGATGTTTTATATACAGCAGGTTTCTGTTCCTCCCTGTTTAAAAATAAACTCTGTTCAACATATTTACACAGTGGAAAACATCAACGTTCACAGTAAGTTTAAATGACTTGTTCACTTTTGAACGAGTGTGTGTGTGTGTGTGTGTGTGTGTGTGTGTGTGTAATTAGCATTTTAACACACGTATGATGGCGTATGTACAGAACATGGTGAAAACCCCTCCTGCCTCACTCCTTGTTGTGTAGGTAAGAGACGGTGGCAGCGGCAGGGAGGAGGAGGAGGAGGAGCGGGGGGAGACCCCAGTCCTTTATGGTGGGCGGGGCTCTCAGGTGGCCTCCTGCCCCTCCCCGCCCTCCTCCACCTGGTTGGCCTTCCCCAGCGTCTTCATCTTGGAGAGCAGCTCGGCGAACGTCTCCTTCACGCCTTTCTCCAGCAGCCAGCCCTCACTCTCACACTCCGGGTTCTCTGGGTCGGCCATCGTCTCCAGAGCTGTGCTGAGGTACTTTAACCCCGCCATGTCCACCGACTGAAACACACACAAAAACACACACACACACACACACAGGGTTAGTATATGTGTCATATTATATTTCATATATCATCATGGATGGATTAGTTTAACAGTTTTGTTTAAAGGGACGTTTCACCGAGTTCGGATGTCCTGACGGTGTGTTTTTGCTCCTGAACCTTAAATATTTTCAATATTAAATCTGTTTTCTCTACATAACACAACTACAACAGCTTGACAGCAGATTAGTTCTGCTGATGAGCGATGTCCTTGTATTTTAAATTCGATCTCTCCATTTTTTCCTTCAACTGCATTTCATCAGCTCAGATTGAAAATTGTTTTGCTAATCGGACAGATGCAAACATGTCAGCGAAGGTTCTCAGTCATCCAGGTCATGGTTATCCAAGCAGGGTTGAATCAGGGCGACTGGATTTGATTATAGATACTTGAACAAAGTCCAACCAGGTCTACAACCGAGTCCAGTTGCCCCTAGATTCAACCCTCCTCAACAACATAACAAAAATAAAATCATCAGGAGAGCAAGACCCCATAAAAGCTCATCAGATGTGCTGTTATAACGTCAGCTGCAGGTAGAAGCTGCTCTTCTCTTTCAGACGCCAGATTTGTTTACATTTAGTCAAATAGGCTCCATTAAAGTTGGATCACTGTGATACTGCAGAAAACTTTAAAATGTGATGATTCTCAGGCAGGTTCTGCAGCCTCTTTCTCTGGTTTCTAAGTGGATTTATGGAGGTTTATTGGTGATGGACATCAGAGATAATGATATCTTCAGGAAGTTTAAGTCACACTAAATGATATCAATATGTGTTTGATGTTTGTGTGTTCAGATTTGAGTTATGACTTCATGCAGTATCTTTGCCTTAAACTCTCTCCCCATGGGGAAACTTTTGACTTTGTCCTGCTGAACGTCCATGATCCTTTCATTTCCACATTATTAAAACGCCTTCCAGAACCATGAGTGATTTTCATCCTGACTGAATGGAGCTTTGGTATGGATGAGCTGTTTTAAGTCTACTTACAGAAATAACTTTTAAATTATCCCCCATCTCTGATTTTGGGGAGCCAGCAGCCAATCACAGTGCTCTCAGACACCAGTAGAGGAGCTACAGGTTCCAGGTTCAGTAACAAACATGCAGAGCTCAGAGTGATTGAGTTCAGGATGTTGTTTTTAAATCCAGTGCTTGTCGTCACGCTTCAGGTCAAACTTGTTGTTTTGACCCAGATACTGAATCTCTTTTCACTCTCAGGAACTGTCCCTCATCCTTGATCTTCCCAGAATGCAACCTGTTGCCGCTGCAGGAAGATTAACCCCCCCCAGAATAGTTCCTGATCCTTTAGTGAGCCTGACCACCGATCGGCAGCTTAACGCGCTGCCACCTCAGCCACCGATCACCACCGATCACCAGCGATCACCAGCGAGTCCTGAATCACAGCAGCACGAGTCTCCCATCGACGTCACAGATCAAAATCATGTCCTCAGGATTCTGAAGAATATCTCATAAAACCAGAAGACAAACCACTGACTTCTCTTTAAACCATCTCAACACACAAGAAACTGGAATTCAAGCAAAAACCAGGTTTGTGTGTAAAACATCTAATTCACATAAAGATTTAAAATATATATTTTAAATCGGTTAGTGACCTGTGCTGCAAAAACTGGTAAAATATATCTGCAAATTATATAAATGAAATTAGAAACTATTTAAAAAACTACTTTTTTCCATGTGGAGTCTGGTGTATGCCATGTCAAGAGTTGAATTTGGTTTTTGTCCATCAGCTCTCCTCCTGCAGAGCTAACGCTAATCACTTGCTAATCAATTACACTATTAACCTGGTGCATTTCAGGTCGCTTCAGTTAATTGACTGCAGGTGTTCTACGATTATCTTCCTTTAAATCACAAGATTAAGAACAGAACTTATCCTGCGCTCACCTCGAGAAGAAAGTCCTCCGAGGTTTTCAAGTTTGAACTTGTTCACTTTGAACTAGAGCGTGACCGATATATTGGTCAGCTGATATTATTGGCCAATATTGGCCTAACCCAAATATATCAGGATCGGCATATATGTTATCCGATACGTGCCAATATTTTTTCATGTTTTAAAGTTATATAGGCAGCATTTTATTTGTAGTTATTTATAGTTATTAAATTCCCAGTGAAGTTTTGACATTAAAGGGACATATCAATATTGGAAGTTTTCACTCCCTGATATCAGTCGGACTCTACTCTGAACAAACAAGTTCAGACCAGCAGCAGGTGAGTCGCAGATCTGGTTTTCACCTTAGTCAGCCAATACATATATGTCTAACAAAAAACTGTTTTTTATATAAAATTCTCTGCCTGTTCCTTTGTGAAAGTCCCGCCCCCTGGCCATCCTGTCCAATGCTCATCTTTTCTCTCTACACATGATCAGCAGGTATGACTACGGAGGTAAAGTTTACATCATCAACCAGCTGGTAGCAGGAAAGAACAGTATTTGAGTTGAACACAGATGAAGACACAAACACACCCTCCTTCAGAGAAGAAGAAGGAAAGAACCCGGAGACGAGTTTGAGCGCATTGAAACCCTTGTTTGTCCATCACAGGTGGTTTCAGGTTTCAGACAGCTGTCGCAACGATCGATCCTGCTGCTGATTATGTGGGTCTTTGTCTTTTCTGTCAGAAGATCCAACAAAACTGCACTGACTCATCAAACTAAACTCAATGGTTTGTTGTTCTGTTGGATTCTGATTGGCTGAAGCCTCTAACTCTTACCTCCAGGAGGATGGTGGCGATGATGAGTGCTCCGATGCTGTTCATCATGCTGCTGTAGTAGGAGAAGAGGGCCTCGCGGCAGCCCCGGGTCCAGATGTTGAGCTCCTCGGTACGGTGGTCGTAGTCGTAGTGGGCGGAGTTATTGGTCAGGTGATGCTGGATGCAGGGCCGAGGGGAGCCGGGGTTACAGCAGCTGAACGGGACGCTGTCCATCAGGAACTTCTGCTCCACGTTACTGAGGACACGACTGCAGGACAAACAAGGAAGAGAGAGGTCAGACACACTGCCTGGCTGGGTCCATCCACTAAAATGCAGCTTTAACAGATATAAAGAAAATGTAGTGAATGTTTGTTTCCATCCACTCCTGTTGTGTGAACATTAGGAGGTAAACAGCAGGTGGCGCCAATTCTCCAGTCGGTGCCATTAAACCGTTGCAGAGGAAGAGACACAACAAGACGACGTCATTAAAAGAGCGACAGTCAAAGCTCAAACGATGGAAAACATGATGGAAATATGACATTTCTATTTATTTCATGTATTGATGTGAGGAAGGTTACAGTCTCCTCATCATCGCTCCACACAGATCTGATGTTTTCAGCTCTTCACTGACGTTTAAGTCACATGATTCATGTACGGCATGATTTCAGGGCTGCAACTCACAATTATTTTATTTATTATTTAATCTGATGATTATTTTCTCTGTATCAAATGATAAAAATAGTGAAAAACTGCATTAATAATTTCTCATTTTTGTATCATTAACTGTCCAAAACCTTAAGCTATGCAATTTACTGTCATATGACAAAGAAAAATGGAAAATCGTCACATTTGAGAAACTTTATTTATAAGATTTCCACTTATGTTTTTAATGTGCAAATTGAGTGCAAATGTGCATAAAAACAGGAGGATTGAAACACACTTGTAGATGATGAAGACCTTCAGGTTGGATCATGAATCCAGGGATTGATCACCTCCATTAAAAACACAATCTAACAGATTCTTTCAGGTTTTTATCTGAATATTTTTGTCCCACAAGAATGTGACGGAAACTTGTATTGGTATTATGGTGTACTGTCTCATAACTGTGTATAAACCATGTCTCTTTTGTGGAAACATGTTTTATCCCCACAGAGGAGGTTCAATAAAACTGGATGTTACCTGTGAAAATACATTAAAGTACCGAAACAGCTCTTCTGGTGCTTTTAGACCTGACTGCTGCCTTTGACACTGTGGATCATAGGATCCTTTTATCACATCTTGAACAGTGCGAAGGCATCAAAGGTCATACCTGACAGAGAGGAGTTTCTCGGTTCACCTAGTTCACCTATTCCTCAACTGCAGTCCCACTTACTTGTGGGGTTCCTCAAGGCTCCATTTTGGGCCCCATCCTCTTTTCATTGTATATGCCGCCCTTGGAGTCAATTTTTAAGAAAGATAATATTCGTTTTTATTCTTCTCCTTTTCATTGTTTGCTGATGATATACAAATACATCTGCCTATAAAAACAAAAAGTAAAGATTCAATGCAGCCTTTACTGAACTGCTTAGATATCAAAACTTGTATGGATTTAAACTTTCTCAATCTTAATGAAGATAAGACTGAGATCATTATGTTTGGATGACTCTGATGGTGCTCTTGGCCCTTTAGCTTCTTACAGTCAATCTTTTTGTTAAGAATCTAGATGTGACAGCTCCTTCAAATTTGATAAACAGATTAGTTCAGTTGTCTAAACTAGCTTTTTTCAGTTAAGACTTTTAGCCAAGGTAAAGGTCTATCTCTCTCTCCTGCTTTTATTACCTCTCGGTTAAACTATTGTAATTCTTTGTATGTGGGTTTAGAACAGTCGTCTCTTTAACGTCTGCAGTTGTCTTCTAACTGGAAAAACAAAGCATGACCACATAACACCAGTATTGGCCTCTCTCCACTGGCTTCAGGATAGATTTTTAGATTTTATTGCTTGTTTTTAAGGTTTTAAATGGACTGGCGCCACTTCATCTAGCAGAACTCTTGCATCATCATACTCCAGTTAGGGCACCGAGTTCGACCAACCAGATGCTCTTGGATGTTCTGAGATTCAGGCACAAAAATAGAGACGACCAGGTCTTTGCAGTGGCTGCCCCTAATCTCTGGAACAGCTTACCTATTCATATAAGAACTGCTCAGACCCTAGAAACCTTTAAGTCGCTGCTGAAGACCCACCTCTTCTCATTGGTATTCAGTTTGAGTTGAGCTTGACACCCTGACTTCATCTTCTACTGTGCTGCAATAATGTTATTATTATTATGTTTATTGTTTTCTTTTATTCTTATTTGTTATTTACTTTTATATTTATGTATATGCGCCTGCTCACCACTTTGGTCAACTGTGGCTGTTTTAAATGTGCTATACAAAGTTAGGGTAAGGGTTACACCATTTTGGACTCTCCAGCTCTCAGTCCCCTCAAAGGTCAGATCTGCTATTTGCTCAACAGGGTTCTCCAGTAAGAGGAATGTATTTATTTCTCTGAATGTATCACAAATCAGTCTGAAATGCCTCTATTTCAATATGCATCTGTGATTGAGCCCCGTGGAGCTGATCTCATTAGGTTAACGGTGTTGGGCGTTACTTTGTACTTCTTTACACCGCTGTCCTGTCTGTAAAACAATACTGCTGTTGGTTTTATAAAGCACTGAATGGTTCAAAATATATTTCTGATCTGCTGCTACATTGTGAAGCATCCAAACAGGTGTTCTGAGACAGGTCTGGTTTTTTTTTTGCATCAGAGTCAGTTTTTATGCTCCACATATCTGGACAAAAACTCTTTTTTTTTTTTTTTTTTTTTTAACTTTTTTTAAATCAAATTTGAGACTTTAAAAATTACAGTGCGAAATATAAATAAAAAGATATCTGTTTTAGCTTATTTTTATTTTCTATTTTATTAAATGTGTCTTTTTATAACGTCCTGTGTTTCCTTTACATTTTGTCTTGATGCCTTTTATGTTTTACGTAAAGCACTTTGAATTGCCTCGTTGTTGAAAGGTGCTCTAAACTTAGTAACTCGTTGCACTAATGTGATTACTTTTTTCAGTAACAGCAGTGTGAGTGACGACGATGTTGACTTGACTTGTTTGCCGTCTTCAGTGTGACAGAGGGTTGATATCAGTTTGGTCTCTTTAAGGTGGCTTTCTGTCTGTCGATGGTCAGTAAATACCTCCAGACTGTAGGCTGGCTGCTTGTTAAACCACGTCTCCTTTTCTTCTTCTACACCAGTTTAACACAGATGATGAAACGCGTGACTGTGGAGGCTTTTACATTAATTAAAGGAACCTTTGAGTAAAGCAATGGATAACATAATGAATTACTGTTGCTGTTTGTTAAACTAGTAAAGTAATGTGATTACTTTTTTGATGAGTGCTGCGCAGCACAGACTCTAGATTCTTTAAACTTAAAAACGCCTAAAAACCTTTCTATTCATGAAGGCTTTTTGGTCTTAATTCTTATTATTTTCTTTATGTTGTGTGTTGTATGTTATTAATCCTGTAGCACTTTGAGATTCACTACAAATGAAATTGCGGTACAAATTAAAGGTATTATTATTAAGGGAGCAATATGTGAGAATATGAAATTCCTTCTCATTAATGACACCGGTGGCTGTTAAGTGAACTGCATCCTGTTGCTCGTGCACATCCTCGCACTCTGTCAATGTGAGCAAGCAACAGTGCTAACATGTTGCTTAGATTTTAATGATGTAATGATGTCATAATGTTTACTAATTGGACAGGTTACTAATGCTTTAGTAACCTGTCCAACACTTGTGTTGACAAAAAAACAAGAACAGACCGAGGGCTTGACCACAGCAGCTTTTAAAACTACAAAATCAGTTCATTTTAAAGGACCAGTGTGTAGGATTTAGTGCAACCCTTCCCCTCTCCATCCCCTTCCAAGTATGTAGGAGAACCTACAGTGGCAGCAAAATGCAAAAGGCCCTCTATAGAGCCAGTGTGTTGTTTGTCCATTCTGGGCTACTGTAGAAACATGGCGGTGCAACATGGTGAGCTCTGTGGAAGAGGACCTGCTCCCTCTGTAGATATGAAGGGTCATTCTAAGGTTACAAAAACACAACGATTCTTATTTTCAGGTGATTATACACTAATTAAAACAAACTTATGAATATGATATTCCATTTCTGCCAAGTCCGTTCCACTAGATGCTGCTAAATTCTACACACTGGTCCTTTAATCGAATTGTAATTTTTAAAATCAGGTTGAATAAATTCATGTGCATCTTTTGCATCAAGTTCAACTTTGGTGAATTTTGACACATCGATTCTCTGTGTTGACCAATAAATAGCATATAGTTATCTTGACAATAGAACTGTTGACTGACTGGCGTTGCCAGGTTCACAGCTTGCTAGCGTTGGCAGTTAGCTTTCCAGATAGCTCTGTAAGTAATCACCATGTCACCAAGAATGAGAACACACAGGTGTTGCTTGTGCCCCCTGCAGGCTGCAGAGTTAATTACAGACACAATATCCTGTTGATTTATCTGCTCTCAGAGTCTCATTAGCTGTGGAGTTAAACATGTAAAGTTTGTCCTGAGGATGGCGCTACAGGAAACATCATCACATCATTAAAATCTAACAGATTCACTCTCTGGAGAGCATGAGTGAGATCTGGACTTTTCATCTGACCAATAGATGATGAGATATTAAAGTGACATCATCATCTTTAGTAAAGCAAAAAAAAAAAAAACATAATCTTTTTTTTTGTGGGCCCTGGTAGCCTTCTTGTCAAGACACATGCCATATAACTACAACGTAAAATGCACTTTGTGATGTCACTGGTTTGTTCTGTGAGGGGGAGGAGC
Source organism: Thunnus thynnus (assembly GCF_963924715.1). Taxonomy (NCBI): domain Eukaryota; kingdom Metazoa; phylum Chordata; class Actinopteri; order Scombriformes; family Scombridae; genus Thunnus; species Thunnus thynnus. Next base: position 29,987,886 of record NC_089530.1, read on the forward strand.
CTGAGAGTGCAATGGGCGGGGCCTGTGGTTGACAGCAGGTTCAAATTGGATCATGGAAAATAATAATCTGAGAGAGAGAGAAAGAGAAATCTCTCTTAAGTGCATTAAGACAGAAACACGGCATTCAAACATGGACATACAACATGTCAGCTGCTGATGAGTTATGACTTACATCACTTTTGACACTTTTTGGTGATTCTTGGTGATCATATCTGTTCACCCGTTAAGTGTTTGTAATGATCAGATATCGTCTCGGTCAGACTTTCACCTCTCTGATCAGGGAATCAGTTGTTGGGTTTAGTTTAACCTTGTCATGTTAGCAGATGTGTAAGCTGCAGCGGGTCGGAAATCAGATCCTGACAGATTATGGACTTAGGAGGAGAAGCCAGTTCATCGACCTCCTGCACGGTAACTTTCACCTCCTTAATTCCCTTAATTATCAGTCATCCTTCACTGACCCTTTTAAAAAGACACAACTCTCCCCTCTGAGTGCCGAAAGTTTTAGTGTGAATCACTTGAAAAATGCACCTGAAGAAGAAGAAGAAATGACTCTGGAATCTTAAAGATCAGGCTTTTCTCTTCCCTGAAAAGTCATTAGGAAGCTTAGAGGAGATCTGTGCTGGTACTCTCCATGACCTCTTGAGACATAAATGTGCCCGAATTCAGAGAAACAACAGTGAGGATCACATGATATTTATTAAAATGTTTGGTCAGTTTGTGTTTAGCTCCGACAGACTGAACTACTAATCATTTCATGTCTAACAGACTGATGCATGCAGACGGTGGATGTAGTGATTTGGTGGCTTCAGGCAAACACTGTCTTGCTTTATTTTTCTCCCTTTCTCTAACTGGGAATATTGGTATTGGCAGTGGTGGAACAAGTACACAAAACTGTTTTCTTATGTAAAACTACAAGTGAAAAGTGAAAGTGACAGAGAGGTGTTATCTGCACAATGTACTTAAATCTGTTCCAGGTGGAGCTTTTAATTCTGATGCAGTTATCTGTCAGGTAAATGAAGTTGCATTGCTTTTTAAGTGCTTTGGGATCCTTTTGTAAGTTATTTCAGTGGTACAGTGAGTTACAACAGTAACATAATTCAATATTTTTTACATCTAAACATCATAATAAATCTGTAGCTGTTTGGGAACCTTTTCGTTGGGGGCAGTTGTCTATCTTGCCTGAAGGTAAAGTCGTACTCACTCTTTAACCTCGTCGTTGCTCATGTCCAGGTAGCGGTTGCTGATCCACTGGACCTCGAACCAGTCCCTGTAGTTGTTGTTCCCGCAGCAGCGAAACTCAATCTGCGTCATGTCCAGAGTCCTCTTCATGAAGCAGCGTCCCGGCGTGTCCGTGTCTTTGTAGAACTTGATGCTGTTCTTCAGGCCCTCGGCCAGCGTCAGGTACATGGCGAACTGCATGAGGAAGCAGAGCAGCGCCGTCAGCAGCAGCAGCCCGTTGAAGCCGCAGCACATCAGTAGGTACGGCTTCAGCATCGGCTTCCACTTGGCAAACTTGATCGGGTCCAGAGAGTCGTGGCACACCTTACCGCCAAAGGCGTTGGCCCCGCAGGCCAAGATGCCCATCAAGATCAGCAGATTGGGCACTAAATGGCTCTCGTTGTTGTCCATCATCTCACTTCTCTTCCGGAGCTCGATCTTGAAGAAGATGCCGAGGCTGAAGATGAGGATCCCCACCATGACCGAGAACCAGTAAAGCATCCATAGACCCTGAGCCAGCTTCACCCGCTTCGGCAGGTCAAACTTCACCGTCATGAACGGCATTTTTCACCTCTGGCTGTGATCACAACGCTAAAGTCAAATCAACAAACACTGGACTTCAGATATCGACCACAAAACAGTTTCCTTTGTTTAGCAATTTGAGAATCCGACAGAGTTTCAGACTTTTAATCCGTTCCAGAAGGAGGCAGCTGAACGTGACTCGGACAGAACTCCTAGTTTCAGACCCATAATGCCGAGCTGCAGATCAGGACAGTCCATACCTGCTGGGGGGCAGAGGGGTCTGCCATCAAATCACAACCAAATATTAACATAAAACCATCAGATGAGCACAGCGGTCCGGCTGCACTGGTATTTTTCCTGTAAAAGGAAGCAGCGAGGTGTGAATGTGAGCGAACGAGCTCAACACGTCATCCTAAACCCTCAGATCAGCTCTGATCCCATTAACAGCAGATCAGCTGCTGCCTCTAATCCACAGATTTACTACTAATTGGTTTGATGTTAAGCAGCAGCTTCCTCCTCGAAGTTATAGCTCACAGGACATCTCTGCTACTGGATTTGACAGAAGCTCACCTGTCTCACTTCACTGCAGTTGTGCCTCATTGACAGGAAAGAGAACTGATGGATTGATGATAGAAAAGAGAAAACAGAAACTTCCTGTAAAGAGCCAATGGCCACACTTGTGTGACATATTACTGGTAACTACCACAGTGTTGGTGGATGTTTATCAGAGCTCACTGGGACACTTCACGTCACTCATGCAAATATAAATACTGCACACGGCACAACTGAGCTCAGATGATTTGTAAGATCAACCGCAGACCAACAGACATTCAGGAGCTGAGAGAAGAAATATAAAGCCATCAAATAGAGTTAGACATGTACGGTTTCAGTCTGATAACATTCTTTAACCGTCCTGTTGTCCTCGGGTCAAATTTGACCCGTTTTCAAATGTTTTTATATCAGAAATATGGATTTCTTTCATCTAATTGCCTGAAAATCACATGGATGGTTCCATACCACACACTTTGCAAGTAAAAGTAATGATCACTACTTTCATTGAATTTTGGGTGTTTTATTAAAATTTGTAGCATCTGTGGACTGCATGGTCCATGGTTGCACGGTCGACAGGAAGACAACAGGAGGGTTAAGAATGGGACATATTTCTTTTACATCTTTGATAATTGATATGTTTAATATTAATCTTGACAGTATCAGGGATGTGATATTAGTCTTATCAGTCCCATCAAGAGGAGAAGAGTTTGGACTGGTTCTGTATGTGGTAAATAACTTAGTGTTTAATATTCACATGAAACCCAACTTTCATAAACTTTGATAACTTCTTGTCTGTCAGTTATTGCTGGTTCTAAAACCAGCCTACAGGTGCACTACCGCCAACAACTGGACTGGTGTTGTGCAATATACTGCAGTGCATTGTGGGATACACTTGGCTCTGAATATGAAGTGTGCGTCAGAGCGGGGCAGAGGTGCGCTAAAGGTTAGAGCTTGTGACCAGAGAGTCATCGGTTCAATACCCGGCAGGATAAATCTGGGTGACCACTGAGGTGCCCTTGAGCAAGGCCTCTAACCCCCAACCCCCACCAGTAGAGCTGCTCAGTGGCAGCTGGTCAGACTGTGGTTGTACTGGGAAGCTTCCAGGTATGAATGAATGTCTGAAGTGTGTAAATGTGAAAAAGAGAAGCTACCTCCCTGATATATCCCAGACACGGCACACACCTGCTGTCTACCTGGTGGTTGTGTTACCATGGCAACAGACACACAGTGCTACACTCATTACACTTTTTTAATAATATATAAATTTAATAACTTTATTTGTATAGCACCTTTCATACAAAATGCAGCTCAAAGTGCTTCACATTAAAAAGATAATAATAATAAAATAGATAAATAAATAAATAATTGAGAACATTAACAGGAAGAATAAAAGGAGGCAAAATGCTAAAAATCTGAAGTAAAAGACGTAATCATTCATGAATAAGAATACAAATGCCTTTAAAATGGATTCAAATGTTTCAGTATATGATATGCTGTAAAAGTCTTTAAGTGTCGTTTAAAGCGTCTCTAACGTCTTCAGGTGAGGCGTTCCACAGTTTGGGAGCATAATTGAAAAAAGCTGCATCTCCAGTTTTCTTTTGGGTAAGTTTATGGATGTCAAGCTGTCCTGCAGAGGAAGATCTGAGGACTCGTGCGGGAGCATCAGTCAGGTATCAGGGAGTCTGTGATGTAGCTCGACCCGGATCCACTGAGAGCTTTATAACGGAGCCGGTGTAGACTCGCCGAGACTGGAGCGATGTGTTCTCTCTTCTTTGTTTTTGTTAACAGTCGGGCTGCGGAGTTTTGAATAAGCTGTCGACCTTTTTGGGAAGATCCATAACAAGTGCATTGCAACAGTCTAATCTACTTGAAATAAAAGCATGAATTAGTTTTTCAGCATCTTGCAGTTAGAAACAGTTGAACCGGAGCAATATCTCTGAGCTTAAAGATGCTGTTTGTTTGTTTGTTTATATGAGACTTAAAGCTCAAGTCAGAATCTAAATGACTCGGCTTGTTACCTCTGGTTTGATTAAGGGGGACATTAAAATCAAATCAGTAAAAAATGGGGACGATATAAATAGTATACAATAACAAAAAACATATTTACATTTATTAACTATGTGATGAGTTCTGAGATGTTTAGCGTCTTCAGACAAACTAATGACAAAAACTCCTTTTTAAGTTTTTATTGGTTTTGTTATTCTTATACAATATTGTACATATACTCATTTATACAAGAATTCACATATTCACAAGTCAGATGTGATAAATGATGCAGCGGTGAGGAGGCAACATGCTGTGAAGAGGACCAGGTCACCCTCAGAAGAAAATGCAAAAACATCTCCAACATAATAAAGGAATTTTCTTTCCTACTCTTAAAAACCTGACTTTATTTTAAACAAGTTAAAAAAAAAGTTTCACTGGTTTTTACAGAAAAGAATCTTTGAAAGAATATAACAGAAATCAAGAGACACTGGTTGAGTTTTTCACTTGTTTAAAAGAAAAATCAGATTTTTTTTTTAGAACAAATCAATAAATAAAGTCAAAAGGTGGAGATTTCTGCAGTCCATTCTCATCAGGATGTTTCCCTTCAGCTCTCACAGCAACAAACTCAAAGCCTTAAAAAAAAAAAATCTAACATTCAACTCTTTTAAACAGGAAGTGACATCACACAGCTCCTCTCCAAATAAGCAAAACATATGAAGCACACCGCGGGA
>NC_089530.1:29997894-30062894 GCF_963924715.1 Thunnus thynnus
TTAATGCTCGCCTGTATGTGTGTGTGTTTACCTGCGAGCAGTCTGATGAACTGCGTGTGAACTGTTTTCAGTGGAGCTGCTGTCCAACAGGCTGAACTGAACCTGGTGAGAGAGCTCAGACAGTCGTCCTGTAACACACACACACACACACACACACACACACACATATACACACACTTTAATTTTGTCTGTGCTGTACTATCATTTTATTTAACAAAGAATTATTTAAGAGGGGAACACACAGATATGAAGCTCGTTAGCAGTCTCCTAACTGTGTGTAAACATGTCTCTGACAGACGAGCTTCAATAAAACTGGATGTTAACAACACAGCTAATAAGCTAGGATAACTTCCTCCATTTTGGACTCTCTGGCTCTCTGTCCGGTCAAAGGTCAGTTCTGTCAGGACAGCTTGTTATTGGCCGATGGTGATAATTAATGTGTCAAAGTTCATTAAACAGGGAGAGTGTTACCTGTCTGCAAGGTAAACTTCCAAATAACGGCTTCTCCTCGTCCATCAGGAGGCGCTCTGCAAAGATACACACAGTCAGCACGACCTCTGACCTCTCAGGTGTGTGTGTGTGTGTGTGTGTGTGTGTGTGTGTGTGTGTGTGTATGTGTTTGTGTGTGTGTGTGTATGTGTGTATGTGTGTATGTGTGTGTACCTGACCTCTCAGGTGTGTGTGTGTGTGTGTGTGTATGTGTGTGTGTGTGTACCTGACCTCTCAGGTGTGTGTGTGTGTGTGTGTGTATGTGTGTGTGTGTGTACCTGACCTCTCAGGTGTGTCTGTGTGTGTGTGTGCGTGTACCTGACCTCTCAGATGTGTGTTTGTGTGTGTGTACCTGACCTCTCAGGTGTGTGTGTGTGTGTGTGTGTGTACCTGACCTCTCAGGTGTGTGTGTGTGTGTGTGTGTACCTGACCTCTCAGGTGTGTGTGTGTGTGTGTACCTGACCTCTCAGGTGTGTGTGTGTGTGTGTGAGTGTGTACCTGACCTCTCAGGTGTGTGTGTGTGTGTGTGTGTGTGTACCTGACCTATCAGGTGTGTGTGTGTGTACCTGACCTCTCAGGTGTGTGTGTGTGTGTGTGTACCTGACCTCTCAGGTGTGTGTGTGTGTGTGTGTACCTGACCTCTCAGGTGTGTGTGTACCTATAGCCTGGATGGTGTAGGCGCAGGTGGACCAGCTCAGCACTGGGACTCTCTGGTCCTGCTCGTTGGGGTTCACCTTCAGTCCCACCTTGTAGGTCGACATGCTGAAGGTGGTGATCATCTCGCTGACGCTGCTGGAGAACGGGTTCCTGAAGGACAGAGTGACATCACCGTTGACATCATCATCGCCTGCTAAACCAGGTGAGTTATCTACTTTATACTTTAACACAGTGGAATTTGACTGTGATACAGGTTATTGATTAGGATCAATGGAGACAGCTGTGACTCACAGTGGAGTGAAGTCGATTCTGAATCCTTCTGGAACAGGAACAGGAGGCTCCGCCCCCTCTGCAGCATCTGAAAAACACACACATAAATACACACACACATTTAAACGGCCGATTCAGTGCGACTCCACCCTCTAAATGATTGACAGGTGACTAACCATCAGACTGTGTCCTGTGGGCGGAGTGTAGTGCTGCTATCTGCTGATTGGTCGTCTTCAGCCACAGCTCCAGACCGGGGTGATCGACACTGAGAGACAGAGAGGATTAATTACAACAATATTCCTCAAGTGAATGTGTACCTGTGGTCAGGTGAATGTGTACCTGTGATCAGGTGAATGTGTACCTGTGATCAGGTGAATGTGTACCTGTGATCAGGTGAATGTGTACCTGTGATCAGGTGAATGTGTACCTGTGATCAGGTGAATGTGTACTTGTGATCAGGTGAATGTGTACTTGTGATCAGGTGAATGTGTACTTGTGGTCAGGTGTGTGTACCTGTGGTCAGGTGAATGTGTACCTGTGATCAGGTGAATGTGTACCTGTGATCAGGTGAATGTGCACCTGTGATCAGGTGAATGTGTACTTGTGATCAGGTGTGTGTACCTGTGGTCAGGTGAATGTGTACCTGTGGTCAGGTGAATGTGTACCTGTGATCAGGTGAATGTGCACCTGTGATCAGGTGAATGTGTACTTGTGATCAGGTGAATGTGTACTTGTGGTCAGGTGTGTGTACCTGTGGTCAGGTGAATGTGTACCTGTGATCAGGTGAATGTGTACCTGTGATCAGGTGAATGTGTACTTGTGATCAGGTGAATGTGTACTTGTGATCAGGTGAATGTGTACTTGTGGTCAGGTGTGTGTACCTGTGGTCAGGTGAATGTGTACCTGTGATCAGGTGAATGTGTACCTGTGATCAGGTGAATGTGTACTTGTGATCAGGTGAATGTGTACTTGTGATCAGGTGAATGTGTACTTGTGGTCAGGTGTGTGTACCTGTGGTCAGGTGAATGTGTACCTGTGATCAGGTGTGTGTACCTGTGGTCAGGTGAATGTGTACCTGTGATCAGGTGAATGTGTACCTGTGATCAGGTGAATGTGTGTGTGGCAGCAGAGGGATGACAGTGTTGCTCAGACACTCGCAGAGCGGACACAGGAACTCTCCGTTCTCCACGTCGTAGCTGGTGTGACCTCGCAGACGCTGCTGACGTCTCTGCTCCTTCAGCTGTACAGCCTCAAAGTACCTGAACACACACACACACACACACACACACACACACACACACACGCAGATGAAGATCAGTGATCTCCAAAGACTTGGGAAACCACCACACCAAGACTCAGAAGGACCAGCCATGTTCACAGCAGCAACTAGTGGACATTAGAGGAACTGCAGCTCTGATTCTGGTTGCAGATGTAAACATCTGCTGTTAGTGTTACTAACAAACGTGCATCTCTTTTCATATAAGTGCTGACTTTGATGTCTCTGTACTTAAAGCCACTTTTGGAACGAAATGTATTTTTTCTGATGTAATAAAATATAACTTTCAAAGGGAGAGTTCAACAGTGTTGTGAGTCCTTGGGAGGAAGAAAGCAGTTCTTTTCCCTCATTCTAAGTGTAAAGTGATAATTTTATTTCCTATTTTGAGCCCTGTGTGAGCTGCAGCTGCAGTGCCTTACCTCTGCCAGCAGGTGGCGTGCATGATGTGTCCACAGCTGGCGGTGTGGATACCCAGTGACAGGTCGGGGTGCATGAACAGAGGGTCATGACACTCTGAAACACACATTCACACATCCATCAATCTACAACGGTCAACACTGACTGATTACTGTCCTGCTGATGTCGGAGTGAAGCTCTGCTCACCTGCGTTGGGCAGGGCGCGGCGGCGGTTTTTGGACAAAACGGTTGATCTCTGGACAAACGCTGCCAACACCATGGCCCTGCCGTGACCTTTGACCTCCTGCTCCTCCTGGCACAGGATGCAGGTCACCAGCTGACGGCGCTCGGCTCCGCCCAACCTCCTGGGACCAACACACACCTGTGAGACACTGGACACCTCCAAGCTGGGAGGACTGGGAAGGAGAGAGAGGGGGGGGGGGGGAGAGTTTTCCTGTTAGTGGATGAGAGCACTGCGAGCTTCATCACCTGTCTGTCTGAGTGTCTACACCTGTGTTCTGCAGATGCAAATATAAACAGGTGCAAACAGGTGTAGTCAGGTGTACCTGTGCTCTGCAGCAGCAGATGTCGACGCCTCCAGCTCCTCCAGACTCTGTTGGAAAAGTTCTTTGTTCTCATTGATGAAATGTTTCTGCATCTCAGACATCTGAGCCATGATCTTCTCCCTCCTGAGTCGAGCCATCTCCGCCTTCCTCTTCCTCTCCGCCTTGTCTTTGTCCCGCACCGTCTGCAGGGATACAGCATCACCCATCAATTTCAATTAAAACTGAGTCAGGTGGAGGTGAAGCAGGTCGGTTAGTTGTTCAGGTGTTTGTGTGTGTCGTACCTCCTCCAGTCCTTGTCCCTGGCTGATAGTGACGCTGGAGGTGGAAGACGAACGTTCTCTTATTGTTTTGATGTTTGCCACCATCTGCACACACAAAACAAACTTCTACATCAACATATGAACATCTCAGTGTTGATCAGTGACACAAAGAAACTTTCAGGTGACTCAGAGAAAGAAACCGAAACTTTCACTTCAGGATGTGAATGGAAACTGAACGGCGCCCAGAACGGCGCCCTGCAGGACGCCACGAGGAACATGAGCTGCAACAAAATGTTCTGACAGCAGATTAGCTGATAAACTTTATGTCAAAACAAAAACTAAATTAAAAATATCCTTAAAAAACGAGATCTATGACAAAATGTTTTACATGATGAGCAGAAAATATAAATAGAATAAAACATCTTTAGTTTTTGTTGATTAAAATTTGATTAAAACTAATATTTTTGTCTAAACACTGAAGTAAAAATAAAATGTGTGTTAAGAGGCAGAGACGACCTTTGAGCCAAACAACTTTGAGTGATTTTTTTGTCACTCAAACAACAAACTGTCATGACAACACACACAATGTTACTAATTAGTTGATTACTTGATCAACAGATAGTTAATTATTTTGATAATCAAATAATAAAAAAGTAATCTTTTTAAGCAAAAATGGCTTCAGCTTCTTAAATGTGATGATTTGAAGTTTTCCTGTGTCATACATGATAATAAATGGAATATTTTGGACTGTTATAATAATAGTTAGTTTAATGTTATGGAGGTAAATGTTTGAGTCGCCGCCGTACCTTGAGGATCCAGGTGATCATGTCTTTGTGGACCTCCAGGTGAGGAGCGTTCTGCAGACTCTCCAGCAGAGCCAGAACACTTCCTGAAGTACTGGGAGCTTCACCTGGACCTGAACACACAGACACACTTCACTGATCCTGCACCTGGTTACAGTCTGTCTCCTGTTTGATTTATTTGTTTGATTGATTGTCTGAATTTGTGTCCGTTACTTCACTGAACTGTGAAGTTCAATGACGGTCACGTCTTCAGTTTATGTATATATATGTATGTAGTGCTGTACAAGTGAAAGGCACAACAATAGAGATAAAATGACATCAGTGGTAAGAGGCACGAACAGAAGACAACAATGAAAGGTAATGATAAAATACAAATGTGCACAAATGTAAGACATGAAACAGAATAAACATTGTAAGATACATTTATAAATAAATAAATATAAGATTATAGAAAGTAATAAAGCCACTGAGAGCACTCAAAGGTCATTGTGTGACTTGTGTCTGTTCACAAATGACTGCTGCTGCATGTAGTAAACATGTTATTCTCAACATATTCTACTAGTGTGTGTGTGTGTGTGTGTGTGTGTGTGTGTGTGTGTGTGAGTACTGACGTGTGATCTTGCAGGTGTAGTTGAAAGTGACGTCATCGTATCCGCTGCTGTTCTCCAGCTGCTGCTGCTCCTCCAGCAGAGCCATGCCCACCAGGTGGAGCACCTGTACACACACACACACACACACACACACACACACACACACACACACACACATCCAAACGTCATACATTAACTATTTACATGTTATTTCCTCATCAGAGAACTGTGGCGCCCCCTGTGGGTCAATCTGAGTTCAATGTTAAAGTTGTGATATAAGAGTTCAGAGACATCAGTCCTGCATGTTTGTACTTTATTGATCCGTTCGCTCAAGTATTTTTTTTGTACCACATGACGTCTGCAGACTTCTGTAGAGACTGCACTCTCACATCATGTTCACACATACAGACTCAGAGTAGCAGCTTCCTCTCGTCTCCCATCAGCCTCAAGCTGGTGAGTTACAGGTTTAACAGTGAAAACAGCTCTCAGCTCTCTGATTGGTCAGTTAGTTTTTCTCGTTGTCGTTATATTGACGCATAAAGAACTAATTAATTTCGGGGTGATGCGTTTCCACACATTGTTTTCACGTCCTGATCATTGTGATATTATATTGAATCAGGAAGCTTTGCACCGTCACGACTGGCTTTTTCCTGTTTGTTTGAAGTGTTTTCACAAGAGTTGAGCTGGAGTTAAGGTTCGGTTTATACTTGATCAGAAACAGTTCGTACGACGTGCTGTCTGACCGTCGTTGTTCAGAACGGCTGTGTTGGATATTTGGGGTGAAAAGTCGGCTGTCACTGAGAGGGAGGGGAGATGTGATATTGTTTAAATACGGGGACGACAGAGTGTTTTCTCTCAGTTGTTCACATGAAAAACAGAAACAGAGAGCTGAGAGAGAAGCTCAAAGCCTGACTCCTCTCTCACCTCCACACAGCTGAACAATCACAGCGTGAAGTGGAAAAGTTACAGAAATGACCAAACACCGATCCAGCGCTGGAAAGGTGACGTTTCTGAAACTATCTGACAAGCAGTAGAAGACTGTTTGAGTGTGTATGTGTGAACGGCCTGTACAAGAAAAGGACGTCTCATTCCTTGATTCCTCGTGTCTTTTCCTGCAGACATCAGTGAGAGAAACAATGAGAGTTCAGTAACTGTGTGTGTGTGTGTGTGTGTGTGTGTGTGTGCGTGTGTGTGCGTGTGCGTGTGCGTCTCACCCTCTGCAGCATGGACTCTGTCCAGCCTCCACCGCTGGGCTCCACAGCCCACTGCAGCACGGCTCCCTCCACAGCCAGCAGCACGTCACACTGCAGCAGGTTCACCAGGCTGCCGAACAGAGGACAGAGAGGGGGGGGCACTGGGGGCGGCAGGGCTGGTCAACACACACACACACACACGCACACACACACACACACACACACACACACACACACACAGGTCAAGTTTCACATTTGGTCCAGACTGTCCAGTGATCAAAACCAGAACTTGAAAGATGGATTAAAAACTTGCCACAGAGAAGTTATGATTAAAGAAAACAAACGACTGTATGATTTGTAGTTTATTCAGAGATTTAGATGTTGTGGTTTGATTTTAGTTTATTGATGTGTTTTACTTTTGGAAGTTTAGTTGTTTAACTTCTCATATTTCTGCAGAGCTTCTACGCAGGTGAGAAAACACATCTTTGTGCTGTTTTGAATCCTTAAAGTCAAAGAAAATTTAATTCTTTCATTCTTTTTGGTTGTTGATGTTTGATGTGTTGACCTGATCAGCTGATTAGTCTACAGGTGTGATACAGACACTCAGGTGTGTTGATGTTTGTATACATGTGAGACAGACAGGTGTGTTTACCTGTGTCCTCTCCGTTCTGTCTTCTCAGCTTCCTCTGAGCCTCCTCCGCCTGCACACACACAAGCATATCACGCACTGTTACCATGACAACACAGCACATATCATCACTGATCAATAACCCGTCAATAGCCCGATCAGTGTTTACCTTGGACTGGTCGGCTCTGCTGTAGTGATGGAAGTACAGGTTGAAGTGTTTGTTCCACTCCGGACGCAATTCATACAGACCTCGACCTGTCACACCCGGCTTCCTGCAAATACAGGTGGAGGTGTTTTAAGGTGGACTGAGTGTTTCCTATTTAAGGTGGGCTGATCTTTGTATTTAAGGTGGACTGAGTGTTGCATATTTAAGGTGGACTGATGTTTGTATTTAAGGTGGACTGATGTTTGTATTTAAGGTGGACTGAGTGTTTCGTATTTAAGGAGGACTGATGTTTGTATTTAAGGTGGACTGATTTTTGTATTTAAGGTGGACTGATGTTTGTATTTAAGGTGGACTGATGTTTGTATTTAAGATGAACTGATGTTTGTATTTAAGGTGGACTGATGTTTGTATTTAAGGTGGACTGATGTTTGTATTTAAGGTGGACTGATGTTTGTATTTAAGGTGGACTGATGTTTGTATTTAAGGTGGAAGTGTTGAAGAAAACAGACTGACTTGAATGAAGCAACGCTGTCGATGACTCGCTCCAGACCCGTCTCCTTATTACCCTGAAGAGAAGAAACAGATCAACTGTCTGAAGAGGAGGAGAAGTCAGACACGAAGAAAAAGAGCTGACTGATAGACAGGATAACACACAGACAGACAGGTAAACAGACAGACAGACAGGTAAACAGACAGACAGGTAGGTGTCTCACGTTCTCGGGCAGAGCCTTCACCAGCTCGCTGTGAGCCATTGGTCTGATTGACAGCTGGTGGATGATTTCTCTTCTGACCTCATCGAAGGGCTCCACCTGGCCGACGCCAGCCACGTACCGCTCACCTGAGACACACACACACACAAACACACACACACACAAACACAGACTTAACCCAACAGCTTATTAAGCACGTAGGTGTGTGTGTAGCTGCACTGTTTGACTCTCTGACAGTAACCAGGTGACTACACTGCAGGTAAACATGTTCTGTGATTACATAGGTAACCTGACTTCTCTGAGGACCCTGCTGTTTGTGGTGACATAGATATGCAGTTTGCAGGTTCTGCTGTGCAGAACTAAAAATAATAATAAAACTTTCTTTTTAAATAAAGATGACGCAGCACAGACGGACTCACCGACGACCATGATGATGAGGTGAAGCATCTCCTCGATCAGAGTGTTGTTCTGCTGGACCACGTCCTGTCACACAGACAGGTGAGAGACAGACAGGTGGTCAGTAAACTCAGTAGAGTGTCAGTAGAGTCAGTACTGACCTTGTTAGCCTCTCTGTATCTTTTCCTGCAGTCTGTTACAGAGTCAGTAGAGTGTCAGTAGAGTCAGTACTGACCTTGTTAGCCTCTCTGTATCTTTTCCTGCAGTCTGTTACAGAGTCAGTAGAGTGTCAGTAGAGTCAGTACTGACCTTGTTAGCCTCTCTGTATCTTTTCCTGCAGTCTGCGGAGCTGAAAATGTGGAAAAGTTCAAATCGACTGAGAACGATCATCAGGAAGTGGTTTGGATCCATCATGGACGCTCCGGCCTGCAAGAAAACACACAACAGAAAGACTTAAAGAGAGTTAACACACCTGAAACCAAACTACATCTACCATGTGACAGACTACAGGTAGAATCTGGTAGTAGAGTCAGTAGAGTCAGTAGAGTCAGTAGAGTCTGTAGTCTGGCTGTCAGTAGAGTCTGACAGTGTCAGTAGAGTCCGGTTGTGTCAGTAGAGTCAGTAGAGTCCGGTTGTGTCAGTAGAGTCTGGCTGTCAGTAGAGTCCGGTTGTGTCAGTAGAGTCCGGTTGTGTCAGTAGAGTCTGGCTGTCAGTAGAGTCCGGTTGTGTCAGTAGAGTCCGGTTGTGTCAGTAGAGTCCGGTTGTGTCAGTAGAGTCAGTAGAGTCCGGTTGTGTCAGTAGAGTCTGACAGTGTCAGTAGAGTCTGGCTGTCAGTAGAGTCCGGTTGTGTCAGTAGAGTCCGGTTGTGTCAGTAGAGTCCGGTTGTGTCAGTAGAGTCAGTAGAGTCCGGTTGAGTCCGGTTGAGTCAGTAGAGTCCGGTTGTGTCAGTAGAGTCAGTAGAGTCAGTAGAGTCCGGTTGTGTCAGTAGAGTCTGGTTGTGTCAGTCCGGTTGTGTCAGTAGAGTCAGTAGAGTCCGGTTGTGTCAGTAGAGTCAGTAGAGTCCGGTTGTGTCAGTAGAGTCTGTAGAGTCTGGTTGTGTCAGTAGAGTCAGTAGAGTCCGGTTGTGTCAGTAGAGTCAGTAGAGTCCGGTTGTGTCAGTAGAGTCTGGTTGTGTCAGTAGAGTCAGTAGAGTCCGGTTGTGTCAGTAGAGTCAGTAGAGTCCGGCTCTACCTGCAGCATGATGATGTCTTTGTCGAACATCTCCACTCTGCACTTGACGTTGTGGTAATAATAGATCTGAAACAGAAACAGAAACAGAAACTGGTGCATCAGCGTGGAGGGAATCCTTCACTCTCACTAATCAAAGTATTGACAATCACTTGTGAGCTCACCTGATTGATCAGAGAGAAGCCGTTCCTCCTCCACATCCCAGCATGCACCTGGGCACAGAGCACCAGGCAGCGCAGAGGTAGTTCGATCAGGAGGGGGGGACTGAGTTCACCCTGAGGACACACAAACACGCTTTAACACGTTATCACTGATGTATTGATCAGAAGGTGGAAGTGATCGGACAACTGTGTGATTGATTATATAGAAAAAGGCCCCGACCCCCACTCAGCTGAGTCGTTACTGACCAGTGGCAGCTGTTCAGGGAAACGAGACGCAACTTCTGTCCTGCTGAGGAGAACATGGAGACCTGAGGGAGGACGGGAGGAGGATCAGTTAGTGTCTGAGACCACAGTAACCAATCAGCAGACAGGATCAATAAGTTTCATCCACTCGCAGCTCAAACTTGAACAGATTCAAAGAAAATGTTTATTTCCATCCACTGCTGTCATGTGACTATTAGCAGATAAACAGCTGGGGGCGCTAATCCTCCAGTCGCTGCCATTAAACCGTTGCAGAAGAAGAGACGACGTCATTAAAAGAGTCAAAGTTCAAACGATGGAAAACGTGATGGAAATATGACGTTTCTGTTAGTTTCATGTATCGATGTGAGGAAGGTTACAGTCTCCTCATCATCGCTCCACACAGATCTGATGTTTTCAGCACATTTAAGTCACATGATTCATGTCCGTCATCATTTATTCACTCAGTCTGTTTACATTTGAGCTGCTGTTACACCTCAGACAACAGGAAACTTTTTCTTTTAAATTTCTGGTATTTTCCACTCTGTTTTTAAAAACTGTTGGATGTAAATTAACTTCCTGTTCAGGAAAGTGATCAAATCTGCAAATAAACACTCAGCAACCAAAACAAAAGATCCATTCAACAGCTGGACTGTGCCTCTGTTTTAATTCTGAATCCACATTTTGATCAATGACACAAACTTAAAAGTCCATTTTCCAGTTTCACCTTTATTATTATTATGGATTGTCTGTATTTAACTTTTTAAATCCACCTGACTGCTGTCAGCCTGTCGAACGAAACCAGCACAACTACACCTGGATCAGTTTTAAAGTCACATGATTCATGTACATCATCATTCATTCACCAACACTTGCTTTTTATCCACACAACTACTTTTAAACCACAACAGTTTTTAAAAATATTTACACTTTTTTCCATGTTTTCTGCACAAATTGAATAGAAACACATTAGATTCATTCTGTCTGCTGTAGTGCAACACATGGAGAGTGTGTTTACATGGAGAGTGTGTGTTTACATGGAGTGTGTGTTTACATGGAGAGTGTGTGTACATGGAGAGTGTGTGTTTACATGGAGTGTGTGTGTACATGGAGAGTGTGTGTTTACATGGAGTGTGTGTGTACATGGAGAGTGTGTGTGTACATGGAGAGTGTGTTTACATGGAGAGTGTGTGTACATGGAGAGTGTGTTTACATGGAGAGTGTGTTTACATGGAGAGTGTGTGTACATGGAGAGTGTGTGTTTACATGGAGAGTGTGTGTACATGGAGAGTGTGTGTACATGGAGAGTGTGTTTACATGGAGAGTGTGTTTACATGGAGAGTGTGTGTACATGGAGAGTGTGTGTTTACATGGAGAGTGTGTGTACATGGAGAGTGTGTTTACATGGAGAGTGTGTGTGTACATGGAGAGAGTGTGTGTACATGGAGAGAGTGTGTATTAGTGTGCGTGGTTACCTGCCAGCAGTCTGCAGACCGGCAGGTGTATGGACACTTTGTCCTGAGACACCTGGTACCTGAAGGTCTCCACGCAGTGACCGGCCAGACTCAAGCTGATTGGCTGCTCACCGTCTGGAAGGCCACTATGACAGTGACTGAGCGCGCTCAGACACCTCCTGTAGGCGTCGATCAGCACACGCTCCTGACACACAAACACACACAGGTACTGTCAGTGAGGTCAATGTGATTATAGTATTATAAATATAAATGTAATATAACCCAGAACTCTAGACATATTATAACATGTAACATTCCCTCCAGGATTTCACAGAGTTTTTTGTGATTATTGCAACAAAAAATGTTTAATTTTGCAGCAGTTTTTCTCAAAAACTGCAATTCAATTTGCGATGTTTTATGTGCTGTTATTGCAGTAAAATTGCAGGAATTGGGAAAAACTGCAAACAAAAAAAATAATAGCAATTTTTAAAAAATTACTACCAATGAAGAGTCATATGTAATGACTTCCTTGGATAAAAAGCATCCTGCAGATCACAGAAACAACTGTTTCAGCTCGAATGTTTAATGTATTTTCTGAACATGAGAACCATGAGGACTCAAAGTTCTATAGAAAAGAAAATACTGTACTTGAGTTCCATTTATAACCTTTATTAAATAAACTTCCAGCTCAACATTAGCATCAGATAAAAGTTTCAGATAATAGTTTCATGTTTATGTTTGAGGTAGATTATGTCTGAACAACATCATCTTGTATTCTTCTGCAGTGCAGCAGCTTTAAACATTCCAACAGCAACTTTAACTTCTACATGATAGCGTGTAATTAGGAGTGATGAAGTGAAAAAACAGCTGCAGTGATGAAACTCGGTCAGAACTGAATAAAACATGTATTTTTCTGCTTTAAGTTCATTGTGAGAAAAACACGAGGGATAGATTCTGTCAGCCAGCAGCTAGCTTAAACTCTCAACACGCTACAGTAAACACAAGCAAGGTGATGGTCACATGACCAACAGAAGTGGCCCTGATAGGTTATTTGTACAGTAGCGTGTTGAAGATGCGACTCTCTAGCAGGCAGGAAACAGTGGCTCAAAAGTAAAGTGCTGCTCTGTGTTCTGGAAATTGAACATTGAGCCACTTTTAGGTGCGACCAACCAGCTGGAAAGTAGAAGAACTAGAAGCTGTCTGTGCAGTCTGGACTCATATCTGACACACAGACAGGTCACATGTATGTTGTCATGTATGTTGTATGTTGTCTCACATCAGTTGAGCACCACTCCTGGATCATGGAGATGATGTGGGTCAGTTTCATCTGCAGAGTGAACGCTGCCTCCCACTCAGGCTCCATCTCTATGTGCTGTCCCACCTGTCTCACCACCGGGTCCATGCCCTGACACACAGACAGGTTCAGAGAGAGACAGACAGGTTCAGAGAGAGACAGACAGGTTCAGAGAGAGACAGACAGGTTCAGAGACACACACACAGGTTCAGAGACACACACACAGGTTCAGAGAGAGACAGACAGAGTCTACCTGTACAGGTGTCAGACGGTCTACCTGTACAGGTGTCAGACAGTGTACAGGTGTCAGACGGTCTACCTGTACAGGTGTCAGACGGTCTACCTGTACAGGAGTCAGACGGTGTACAGGTGTCAGACGGTCTACCTGTACAGGTGTCAGACGGTCTACCTGTACAGGTGTCAGACGGTCTACCTGTACAGGTGTCAGACGGTCTACCTGTACAAGTGTCAGACGGTCTACCTGTACAGGAGTCAGACGGTGTACAGGTGTCAGACGGTCTACCTGTACAGGTGTCAGACGGTCTACCTGTACAGGTGTCAGACAGTGTACAGGTGTCAGACGGTCTACCTGTACAGGTGTCAGACGGTCTACCTGTACAGGTGTCAGACAGTGTACAGGTGTCAGACGGTGTACAGGTGTCAGACAGTGTACAGGTGTCAGACGGTCTACCTGTACAGGTGTCAGGTGTATCTCTGTGTTACCTGCATGCACTTGAGCAGCTCCAGAAATGAATCCAGACCTTCCAGGAACTTCTCTCTGAGCTCATCGCTCCACTCACAGGGACGACTGATGAGGACGTACCTGAACACAAACAAACTGGTTTCAATGGTGTATAACTGATATATAACTGGTTTATAACTTGTATATAATTGTATACAACTGGTGTTGCTGATAAACAAATGGTGTTACTGGTGTATAACTAGTGTTACTGGTATATGATGGTTATGATGGTTACTTAAGGTCTCCAATAAGGCTCTGGACTCGTCCGAACTTGAAGGCCTGCTGGGCGGTGTAGCGGTCGAACTGGAAGCGTCCCTGCAGGTCTCTGTGACGGAGGTGATCCACAAACGTCCTGATGATGGTGGTCATCAGGTTCTCCTCCACCATCAGCATCCGAGCCTGACACACACACACACACACACACACACACACACAAATCCAAAATCCTCTGAAGATCAGACCGGTTGAATTAAAGGGACATTTCACTGATTTTACACATCATAGATCAGTATACTGGTCCGTGTTAGTGGTCAGCCTGTGATAGGGTGACGAGGACTAACCAGGACCAGTAAACTCAACCCGTTAGTTCTTGTCAACCAGTAGAAACAGTTGTATGATATCGCCTGATGATGTCACAGTAACAGCATCAATTAACAGACATGACTGTTTATCTGCAGGAAGGCTCTAAAAAAAAAAAAAAAAAAAAGAAGCATTGAAGACATCTGACTGTTTAAAGCTCTGAGTTAATTCATGATTTTAATCTGTTTATGAACATGAACGTGATGATACCTCGTTGACAAACAGAGCTCAGCTCATTGTGCAGTCATTTTCAGCCTGTCCCACTCATATATACTACTATGAGACCCGTCTAATTAACTTGATATATCATCCAGGCCTACATCAAACCACCTCTGGAGGGTTGAGACACACTGGCCAGATGTGTAAAAGGTGGAAATACTTTATTCTTGCCAGCTGTAGCTACATGAGGAAGCGCTCTGTTTGTCTCTGTATGAACAGCAGCCGAGGTTACTCTCACATTACAAACTCTGTCATGTGTTTTAAATCACTTCTTCAAACTCTTTTAAACTGTGACTACATGTTTATCCTGTTTTGATTTTATTTATCTGCGCCAGTTATTGTTAGTTTTATTTTGTGTTGTACTTTTTAATTCTGTATGTAATCTAATGTTACAGTTTACTCTGTTGGTTTTACTCTTTAGAAAAGTGCTACATACATAAATAAAGTTATTATTATTATATTAATAGAATAAGTTATTCTTCTTCTGGTGTTTTAGTCAGTTACCAAACAGCTTCAGGTGAATGAGCTCCTCCTTCTGGACTGGAGGAGAGTCGACCTTGATATTCATACATGTGACGGAGTGTAAATGAAAGCCTGGATTTGATCTGATATGAGACACTTGAAGTGGAAATGATGTCTGAATGACTCTGTGATGATGTCACCTCCAACACAAACCTGACTGAACTCACCAGTGACGGGACGGTGAATATTTGCACTGACAGGTCAGTGATGGAGAACTCACGGTCGTGGTCGTCTTTCACGTAGTCGTTCTGCAAGCGTTCATAGCTCTACCAGCAGGAGAGAGAGAGACAGGCAGAGAGAGAGAGAGACAGAGAGAGAGAGAGAGAGAGACAGACAGAGAGGTGTGTGGAGGTGCAGAGGAGGAGCAGGAGGAGTTGTACTCACCATGGTCGGCACGGTGAACAGCTGAACAGACAGTGACGTCACTGACACCACTCGCTCGTGGTCGTCCTCCATAAAATCTGTCTGGAGGCGTCTGTAGTTCTAGAGGGGGACGACATTTCACCTCCGGGTCAGAGGTCGCTGCTGCCTGGCCGACGCCCCCCAAACCCCCCCAAATTAACCCCGACTGACACTGAAATGTCCAGAGTTTAACCTCCATCCTACCTTCAAGTGTTGTGATTGATCTTCTATATCTTCCTCATTATTGTCCAAAAACTATTTTGACTCCCACACACACACACCATCCTGCTGCCAGAAACACTCACTACAGCACCAAATGCAGATTCATCCGCCACTAAAAATAGTCCCAAACAAATGCCCTGTTTCCTCCTGTTTGTTTGACCGCAGTGATCAGCTGTTTCAGGGAATAACAGACTTTTTACAAAATAAAACTACACTGCCCTCTAAAGGCAGAGAGCAGCTACTGCACACACTAAACACAAACATCCAAACGAATCACTGCTACAAAACATAAATAAATAAGATAATAAAATGCAGATATTAAAGTCAGCCGTTGGATAATCTAACTGTTAACTTTACATATGTGTGAGACACACCTGCTCTGTGCTGCTCTCTGGGATTGGAGGATAAAAACAACAACAACAACAACAACAACAACAACAACACCGAGTGTGTATCATCATCAGCTTTAACACGCAACTAACAATTATTTTCATTATCGATGAAGCTGCAGATTATTCTCTCAATGAATCGATTTGTATATAAAATGTCAGAACAAAAATAATAGTGGTTATAATTTCCCCCCCGGGGTCAAAGGTGACGTCTCCAAAAGATGTTCTATCATGTACGACAAATAAAAACATTTGATCAGCCGGCTTCGATCTTTAACATAAACACAGATCATCATTATGTTTCATAGTAATCTGTTAAATGTGTGTTTGTTAAAGGATCTGTGGTGTTTGTGATCACATCAGACCACATGTGTTAGCGATGAAATCAGCTGATCGTATCGAACATGTAGATGAACCAGTCAGATCCGATCAATACATCAGAGCTCGTATTTATTTGTCAAACTGGATTTGAGTGTAAAAGTCAGTTAAAATATCAGAGAAATGATCTAAATCTCATTGATCAGGATCAATAATACATCACTGAAGCACACAACTTCATGTTATTACATATTTATATGTTCATACATGATCAATAGATTAGATTGTTGTTCATTTCACAAACATTTGAAGATTTGACACAAAGAGAACGGTCGGTATTGATCCAAATCTCTGATCAGATATTCTTCTATGTGATCAATAAGAGGAAGTCACCTGATAAATGTCAAGAACTTTTTGAGTGTTTTTCGCAGCCTGGCCGGCTTTCTGGAATCGTTTTCTATCAGAGTTTTTGCTGAACGCCTCGAGTTGACAAAAACATCGACTCGAGAGCAGAAAAGCGCCCGATGTCATTTGCGTTGTTTTTTCCCCCCATTGTCCAATCGGATGAATCGGGAGGCGGGACATCAGTCATGGAGGACAAACCAGAGGTGGCAGGAGCTGTATGGTAACCATAGTTACCATGATCTGACCAGAAAACAGCAGCCTGGGGTCAGTTTACTTCACAGCAACAGTTATAAGCTAAGGACAGGTGATTCGATGGTTGCCTAGCAACAATTAAATTGTAGGCTTCAACAAAAAAAGGCAGTGAGATGCGTCTTCCAAAGCGCGCTCTGTCTGATCATCTTCATCTTCGGTTTGTTCTGAGGTTCATTCTTACAGGTTTGATCAATATAGGACCTGATCAGTGGTTCAATAGATGAAGTGTATTGATCGGTGTCAGCATTGATCAGACTTCAACTGTTTGTAAACAGTTTTTATTCTCAAGTTTGTGAGTAAACGTGAAGCAATGTTTTGATCTTACACTGAAGCTCAACTTTTAGCAGTTTGATAAATAAATACGAGCCCAAGTGTATGGATCAGGTGTATTGATCAGGTGTATTGATCAGGTGTATGGATCAGGTGTATGGATCAGGTGTATGGATCAGGTGTATGGATCAGGTGTATGGATCAGGTTTGTTACCTTGGCAAACTGGATGGCGAAGATCTTCTTGTACTTGAGGTCCATGAGGAGGCTGTTCATCAGCAGCTGGTGGTAGATGTTCCTCGCTCCTACAGAGAGAACGAGAGGAGCTTCATGAGTCAGCTAGCGGGTAGAAACAGGCGACATCATGATTATTTTTACTGACGGATGAAAAATAAAAACGACACCTTTCCACATCTTGGAGTCGTTGAGCATCAGCCGGTCGACCAGCGAGGAGTTTTCTCCTTCTGGACCTTCCTGAAGTCCCACCTGACACAGAATCCGCCTCAGACCGTCTGAAACACAGCGATTACATGTTTACGATACACAGCAGCAGCCACACACACACACACACACACACACACACACACACACACACACAGGAGGATTATGGGTAATGAAGTCCAGACGTACCTGAGTACTGAATGATCTGTCCCAACCAGCTGAGAGCTTTCAGAGCGAAACACTGATGAGCAACGACAGACGAGTGCATCACCTGAACTCTGAGAGGCTTCGACTGACGGCTGGTGTTCCTCTGAGGGAGAGAACCAAGAGGTTAGAAATGATCCTCCACCGTCCGCAGACAACGGCAGTTCACCTGAGTAACCAGGTGAGTCAACAGGTGAGCAGTCATCTTAGAAACCTGAAGCTTCATCCGTCACAGGACAAGATGGAAATGTAGAAACTGAACAAGAAAGTTGTTTTATATCACACATGCACAACTTCAAACAGTCTCCACCTGAGCGTACAGGCTCATTAACATAAAGACACGCCCACAGAACTCCAAATATGGTCAAATATGATCAGACACTCACCACTATAACAGACTTGGCTTGTTCACAGAACTGGAAATCTCCATATCGAACCGACTTCCTTCCCTACACACACACACACACACACACACACACACACACACACACACAGGTAAACATTACAACATGCGACATCACCACTGATCTGACAGAGCTTCATCACACAGGTGTAATCAGACAGGTGAGCTTCATCAGACAGTAAACATACGTCTCGGTCCACGGTGGTGGCGAAGCTGACGGCTTCTTTCTGGCTGCAGTTGACGGCTTTCTGCAGAGTGTAGATCACCTGTTCATAGGTGTGGACTTCATCATTAAACAGCATGCAGTAGTAGGTGTCTCCTCTCTCCCTGCGCGCACACACACACACACACACACACACACACAGGAAGTATCAGTACACACAGTAACGAGTATAAAAACGCTACAAACACCTGGAGAAGCTTTAACAGTTGATACCGATTTATAGATCATGTTTTTTGTGACATTTGTCACCAGTGTTGGACAGTAATGCATTACAATAATGTAATTACTTTTTTCAGTATCGTGCGTGTGTGTGTGTGTGTGCGAGTGTGTGCGCATGCATACGGTGGTTCCAGTCCTGCAGGTAGCTGGTCCTCCTGATCCCAGGTCAGCATGTCTACAGCGTACTTCAGGATGATGGAGAAGATGTTGTAACTGCGGGCGACCATGTCAGCCGGCAGCTGGGCTACGGGGTCCTGAAGGGACAAACAACACAGAGTGTTCAGACTGCCAGCATGCCCTGCAGCAAGGCACCGGCACACACACAGACAGACAGGTGGGAGCTGTCTCACCTCCTCTGTGTCTCTGTTGTTGGGGGTGGGGGTGTGTTTCTGGCAGTAAGGACCCTTCTTCCAGGCCTCAGCGTCTCCACAGTCACAAAAACCTCCACCTCCTGACGTGGTCATCTGTAACACACACACACACACACACACACACACACACACACACAGTCAGGTGTGTCACATGCAGCAGTCGTGCCGCTGTCAGCTGCAGCGTGTCGCAGCCTCAGCAGCTCTTTGTGCAGGTGACAGGTCGACCTCTGACCTCTCAGAGCTGCAGCTCATCATCACATCCTGCTGATCTACGGCAGCGTTCACACACAGACTGTCATGAAGACGAGTCAGACTCAGAGTAAGGGAGTAAAACTTTATTTATACTATTAAGGACAGAGACAGTTACAGTGTGCAACAGTTATAAACGCAGAAAAAAAAAAACAGTATCTGTGTGTTGAGGATGGTTGTAAAGCTCGTCTCCCCACAGAGAAGACAAAGTTAGAGTGAGATGAAATCAGACGGTCGTCCTCTGTGTTTGGACAATCTAAAGCTCTTTTCACACATCAGGAATCTGCTGCTTCATCTGTTACACTGGTGCTTTTTGTCTGTGAGCTTCACAGTGATTACACTGTACACCAGTCTGAAACTCCAGCAGGACATGAACACAGCATTAAGGACTACAAACAGTCAAGACTTCCTGGTTTTAGGACTACAAACTAGATTGAATTTTATAATTGATCACTTTTCCTGACAGAAAGACTGCTTGCTGATTGACAGAAATACAAGTTAGCATAGCACAGTTAGCATAGTTAAAGCTAAAAGCAAAGCAAACTTTATTTATATAGTGTATTCCAGGAGAGAGTCAATGTGCGTCACATTAAAAACCCAAACTAAACATGTAGATATACAGCATATATACATATACACATGAATGTAGACAAACACAGTAGAAACACTCTGAACATGTCCATCGATCAGCATAACTGACGATGACTGACGACGCTGCACGCACACATTTAAAATGAGAGATGACAGGACGTTTCATTTAAATAGATTTTAGTTTAAAAATACTTTTACTTATTTATCAATTTTCTGAGCCGAGCAGATTTGTGACCTTTGTAATAGGGATGCACGATATTATCGGCACATCATCGATATCGATATATAAGCTCTAAAATTAAATATCAGCATCGGCCCGAAAGTAACAATTTCTGCTGATTATGAGAGGCCGATTTGTCGCCTTCTCCTCCGCCGCCTGACTGTGCTTCCCTCCACTGACGGTCCCGGTGTTTCCTCCGCAGGCTCCACTTCACTCAAGCTGCCCGTCAGACCCGCTGCTGCTTCCTGCTTTAACCTGCGGAGCGTTAGCAGCAGCATGACCGGAGGCTAGCTGGCTAGCCTCTCAGCTAACGTTAGCCTCGGCTCTCCGTGTCGATCCAACCGGAGCACCGAGCCCTGGTTTGTTATTCAGGTTAAAGTGGGAAGAAGCAGCTGATCTGTCGGGCAGCTGAGTGAAGTGCAGCCTGCGGAGGAAACACCGGGACCGTCAGGGTGAAACAGTCCGTCGAGGAGCTGCTATGATCGGCTGCACAGATAGGAAACACCTCGGCTGACAGGATGTACCACTCTGTTTGGGAAAAAAAACATCTTTTTGGTTTATAACGGCGGTTGGCAACCAGCGTATTAGGTGCATTAGCGCCACCTTCTGCTCCGGAGTGAGGACCAGAGATTAAATCCTTCACATTAATCCTGTCTGTCTAATAAACTCAATGAAAACTCTACTGCTGCTCCCACTTGGCAGCTTCATTAAAGTTTTAATGCTGAGCTCCTGAACTCCAGTCTTCCTCAGTTCTTCCTTCATATATTGTCTTTCTTCATCATATTTAGTATAATCTATGCTTGCATGCATAATAGTCTCCTCAGCCAGCTGGAAAATATATGTTCATATATCGGCATCAATCAGCCACAATGAGTTGGAAATATCAGCATAACGGCAAAAAATCATGAATCCCTACTTTGTAATATTTATCAGTAGAGCTGCAATGATTAGTCAATTAATCGATTACTTGCCAACTATTATATTAATCACCAACTACTTTGGTAATCAATTAATCATTTTGAGGATTTTTTTAAGAAAAAAAAGTCATAATTCTCTGATTGCAGCTTCTTAAATGTGAATATTTTCTGGTTTCTTTAGTGACAATAAACTGAAGATCTTTGTGTTGTGGACAAAACGAGACATTTGAGGACGACGTCTTTGATTTTGACAAACAATAGACGACAGTTTACTTATAGACTAATTGATTAACTGAGAAAACAATCGATAGATTAATCAATAATGAATAATTGTTAGTTTTAGCTGTTGTTGGACCAGCAGCTCCTACGTCTCGAGGCTGACGACTACATTCATACATTAATACGTAAAATGATAAAATAACCTCCATCCATACTAACAGGCCTGAAGACGCTTGTCACATGACCATTCACGTACATTGGGCCAAACAGGAAGCACATTTTCTACTCTGCGGTCGGTTGCTTAGTTTCAGAAAATACAAGACAGCGACGGCTGTAATTTGTTATCCATGTTGAATTAACCAGCGCTAGTCGAGGCTGATGTCATTTGTTTTCTTCCGGAAAAGGGTCACGTGATAGGAGGAGGGCGACCAATCAGCGAAGGACACGTTATGACTGATAAGACCCAATCAGGCAGCGGACGTCTGCGTCAAGTCTCCGTTTCCGCCCGTCCAGACTAAAACGCGATCCAGGAGTTTTTAAACTAAAACGAGGTCAGCAGAGTCTCTGTTTTAGAGGTTTGAAAACATGTGAACGTGTGAACGTTGGGCACAAACGCAGCAACAGTTATACAGTTTAAAATGAAAATATTAGTGTGGATGTAGCCTGAAAGACGACGGCCGCTAGATGCTCCAACTGACTCAACTCATCTCTAGAAATACTGAGTCATTGTTTCTTTAAACGAGTCATTTTGGTCTCAATCTCTAAATTCAGACCCTCTAATAAGTGTGCTGGTGATCGTTTATGAAATTATTGCTCCGTTAATAAGATTTGAAGACTCATAGTAGCTTTGATGTCTGCTGTGTGGGTGTTGATTGACAGTTGGCTCACCTGCTGCTCTGGAACTGAGTCACACTATTGTTGCAATATTTCACTTTAAGTTTAATGTGACTTGATTCAGATACCTAGCTACAGTAGCTACAGTAGCAACGTTAGTATTTACACCTGTGTTTTTCCTGCTTCAGGTAAGATGTGAACCAGGAAGTCCTGCACACTTCTCAAGTCTTTCAATTAAGATGTTACGGTCGAAGCAATCATTGGTTAATCTTCCATGAAACTACAAAACATCACAAATATGCAACAATATGCACATCGATGCACACCACAGAGTAGCACCTGCTGCCTCTGAGTAATTCACAACAGGTGAATGACAGGTGTGGCGTTGGGCGGAGTCTGTGTGTACCTGTGTGTCACATTTCTGCTCTCACATCAACCATCTGCTGCTGAGTCTGACACAGGTAGGTGTGTGTGTGTGTGTGTGTGTGTGTGTGTGTGTACTCACCCTGTATCGATGGTCTTTATGAACGCTGCCGAGGAAACACTGCATGCACAGAACACAGGTGGGATCAGCTGCACACTCCCTACACACACACACACACGCACGCACGCACACACACACACACACACAGAGAAACATACAGACAGATTTTGGTTAATACCAAATGTGTGTGTGTGTGTGTGTGTGTGTGTGTGTTACCTGCAGGAGTAGGTGTGTGTGTGTGTTTGTGTGTGTGTGTGTGTGTGTGTGTGTGTGTTACCTGCAGGAGTAGGTGTGTGTGTGTGTGTGTGTTTGTGTGTGTGTGTTACCTGCAGGAGTAGGTGTGTGTGTGTGTTTGTGTGTGTGTGTGTGTGTTACCTGCAGGAGTAGGTGTGTCTGTGTGTTTGTGTGTGTGTGTTACCTGCAGGAGTAGGTGTGTGTGTGTTTGTTTGTGTGTGTGTGGGTCTGTGTTACCTGCAGGAGTAGGTGTGTGTGTGTGTGTGTGTGTTACCTGCAGGAGTAGGTGTGTGTGTGTGTTTGTGTGTGTGTTACCTGCAGGAGTAGGTGTGTGTGTGTGTGTGTGTGTGTGTGTGTGTGTGTGTGTTACCTGCAGGAGTAGGTGTGTGTGTGTGTGTTACCTGCAGGAGTAGGTGTGTGTGTGTGTGTGTGTGTGTGTGTTACCTGCAGGAGTAGGTGTGTGTGTGTGTGTGTGTGTGTGTGTGTTACCTGCAGGAGTAGGTGTGTGTGTGTGTGTGTGTGTGTGTGTGTGTTACCTGCAGGAGTAGGTGGGCTCTCCCACCTTGAACACGTGTCCACACAGCGGTGACGGCTGGTTGTTCTCCTGCAGGAGTGCCAGGCCGGCAGCCGGCTCCTCCCCCAGCAGGAGCCACTCCAGAGGAGCCAGGAGGAGCAGCTGACAGGCCAGCTCCTCCCTCTGCTCCTCCCTCTGCTCCTCTCTGCTGCTGCACCCGCTCGGCCCCAAGCAAAGGATTCTGGGTACATATAGGGCCAGGTGACGGTGCACCTCCTGCTGAAGATCTGCTGCTGCCATCCATTGCTGAGGAAGAAGAGGGGGAGAGGAGGAAGAGGAAAGGAGGAGAGGACGAGCAGGAGAGGAGGAAGAGGAGAGGAGGAGAAGAGGATGAGCATGAGAGGAGGGCAGGAGAGGAGGAAGAGAAGAGGAGGAAGAGGAGAGGAGGAGAAGGAGGAAGAGGGGGAGAGGAGATCAATATTTTTTTCTAAATACTCAAAGACACTAAAAAAACTTTATGTCCAACAGATGTCCTGTACAACAGTAGTACTACAATACAGTGTACTACACTATAGTGTACTGTACAATAGTGTACTGCATTACAATGTAGTGTACTATTATTATAGTGTACTGCTTTATAATGTAGTGTACTACAGTGTACTGCTTTATAATGTAGTGTACTACAGTGTACTGTTTTATAATGTAGTGTACTACAGTGTACTGCTTTACAATGTAGTGTACTACAGTGTACTGTTTTATAATGTAGTGTACTACAGTGTACTGTTTTATAATGTAGTGTACTACAGTGTACTGCTTTACAATGTAGTGTACTACAGTGTACTGCTTTATAATGTAGT
Organism: Thunnus thynnus; assembly: GCF_963924715.1. Lineage (NCBI taxonomy): Eukaryota > Metazoa > Chordata > Actinopteri > Scombriformes > Scombridae > Thunnus > Thunnus thynnus. Next base: position 30,021,969 of record NC_089530.1, read on the forward strand.
GTACTACAGTGTACTGTTTTATAATGTAGTGTACTACAGTGTACTGCTTTACAATGTAGTGTACTACAGTGTACTGTTTTATAATGTAGTGTACTACAGTGTACTGTTTTATAATGTAGTGTACTACAGTGTACTGTAGTATTTACAGTACAGCAGCAGATCTGCAGATCAGATTAATGAGCTTGTTAGTGTGACCTGCTGAGACTCAGTGACACACTGACCTGGATCACTACCTGACACACTGCTAACACTGAGCTAACGCTGAGCTAACACTGAGCTAACACTGGGCTAACACTGAGCCAACACTGAGCTAACACTGAGCTAACACTGAGCTAACACTGAGCCAACACTGAGCTAACACTGAGCCAACACTGAGCTAACACTGAGCTAACGCTGAACTAACACTGAGCTAACACTGAGCCAACACCGTCACATAACAGGCTGCTGTCCTGGAAAACACCTCCGGTCATTATAGGCTGAATATTTATTTTTATCTTCATGTCTGAACAGTATTTTAAACATCAATAACAACACATACGACTGGTTTTACTAATATTGAATTTACGGGTGTTTATACCTGGATTTTTCAGGTATTTAATTCACTATCACTTAACAAAAATTAACTTTACTCATTTAAATGTATAAACAACTTCTCAAGAGAATCTCCAGAGAATGTAATAGTTATAGTATTTGGTGGTTCAGTTCTACTGTCTAAAAAAATAAACACAAATTAAAACAAAATGTGTTGCAGCCCGAGCTCCTAAACACCTGAGAACATTTCTATTATTATTACAGATTATGTGTAACCTACAGACATGTTCTAATATCCTGTCTGACATTATTCTCTGTGTGAACTTATAATTATCATTCTACAACAGCAGCTTACAGCTGGTCGGTGTTACACCAAATTCTGTGACCTGAATAAGAAGTTCACTTGTATTCCTACTGCAAATGTTTTTATCATTATATTTATCAGAGACTTTGATAGTTGTTAACCAAAAGTTCTGACTTTATCCTATAACATTAAATATACAAACTGTGCTAGTGTAGCGGACAGGTGTGTCAGTAAATCACTAACGCCTCACCTGTCAATATTACAATAGTAGTAATAATTAAATATTAATACAGTTTATTCTCTCTTGTCACATAATCTGACAGGTCACAGATCTCAGTGCATTAAAATAACAGCTGTCAATATTTATGAGCTTATCTAATAGCTGATTAGGCACCATGTCTGGTAAAATATGTCACAATGTAGTTTGATAACAAACTCTCGGGTCTCAGAATCTGCAGGGTGACAGAATGAAGTGTAACATCGGTCTGATGTTTACAGACGGTTATAACGTCTAACGTAAAATAAACCTTCAGTAACGCGGTTTTAAACGGTTAAAAACGTGTAAATAAACTTGAATAAACACAACAGTTGGTGTCGACCTGTGAGTTCAGGCTGACACGCACAGACCAGCTGTTTCTGACAGGTTTGATCTGACATCCAGATGTTTTACAGATCACTCCGAGCGGCGCAGCTAGCGTTAGCATTAGCATGAGCTCCGGGCTGAAAAACAAGCTGAGATTAATGTCAGAAACACCGCGTGCAGCAGGTGCGACAGCGCGGTGTGACGCAGTGACAGCACAGGTGAGAGTCAGCGGCGCTGACAGCTCGAGGAGCCGCTTACCGACGCGGTGTCTTTGGCGGAGAAATTCAGGAATTCGGAACATAAAGCGGACGGTGGATCTCTGTCGGACTCGGCCGCCGCCATCTTTCCTCCCTCTGCGCTGTGGCTAAGGGAACAAGAAGAACCCGGAACCGGAAATGATCAACAGCTGAGGGGCGGTGCCGAGGAGCACAGTGGGCGGGGCCTTCTTAATTACAGTTTTTAACAGCAACAACAGTATGGAAGCTCATTTCCGCCAGCAAAAATATATATAAAAAAAAAACTAGATGAAAAATTATTTTGAGTAAGTTTTTGTTTCAACAACAAAAATCCTCCTGGAAGATGAAAACTATCACTTTTAACATGACAATTGCACCTTTTAAGATAATAATTTTACCTTTTAATATCCTAATTGTGACTTTTCAGAAAATTACGACTTTTAACATAAACATTTTTACATTTTAATATCATAATTTTGACTTTTGATGTCATATTTTTTTAACATTTAATATATTATAAATTTGACTCATTTTCAGGATCATCATCAGTCAGAATTTTTTTTTTTAATGTGATTAGTTAGTAGTTGACTTACTGAATCATATTACCATTAAGTTACTTCATTTTGACTTTTTATCTGACTTTCTATTTCATAAGTTTTACTAATTTACAATTTTGACTTAAAAAGTTTTATTATGACTGACTTTTCATCTTTTTTTTATTTTTCATTTTTCATCATACAATAAAAGCAACAAACAACAAGGGAAAAACAATAAAATATATTTTTTTCTATTAACACAGAAGCAAAAGAGCGATTGACAAGACTTAAAACATCATATACAATACAATAATAAGCTACATTAACAACAAAACAAAAATAAAAAAGCCCATAAAAACATTTAATTTACATCTTTACATGTCGCAGTCAAAGAGAGGATCAGAAATGTTTTCAGTTATTGTTATTTTACCAACATTTTGAGGAGTTTTTGACACTTTCATGAAAGATCACAGAGTGTGAGAAACCTTTAAACATTTAAATGTTTGATTCTACCTGATCCAGATACAGCACAGAATACCATCATTCACTCAATCCTAATCTTTCAAACTGCTGTTGTCATCTTTAATGAACTCGTTTTTCCTTCTTCCTTCAGTTGGATGTTGTTTTCCTCTCTGTGCAGAGTTTGTTTTCACATTTATCTCAAATTAAATATATTTACAGATTCAGAGATTCTGGATTTTTTAATGAAGGAGAAAGAGGATCAGACACATTGTTCCAAGCAGAGTATTTTTTATATGTTTTAATACGTGTCTGGTTGGGATCTTTAAATTAAATTAAAATTAAATGGACCTACAGAGTTTACAGAGAGCTTCCTGAGTGATCCGACTGTTCCTGTTATCTTCACTGCTCCTCTTCTGCAATCATCAGTATTTTAAAGCTTCTCCGAGTGATCAGAGTGACACATTTTTGGTCCAACTTTTATGACAAAGACTGATCAACTTTCTTAACTTTGAAAAGGATTCATATCTCGGTTAATATTCAGGAGCTGCAGGAGATGGAGGCTGAGGAGGTTTTAGTCCTAAGGAGGGATTCTGATACGCTTCATAAATACGGCCTGTATTATTATATCCATTTATAATAATCCAGAGCTGTTAAAGTGAGTCAGTCCTGCTCTGAACCAGCTGCTGGACGAGACTCCGGAGCTGCTTCAGCTCTGCTCGGATGTCCCTCAGCTCCTGTTTCTGCAGCTCCTGGTCCTGAAGCTGCTTGTCCTGAAGCTCCTGGTCCTGAAGCTGCTTGTCCTGAAGCTCCTGGTCCTGAAGCTGCTTGTCCTGAAGCTCCTGGTCCTGGTCCATGTGGGCTCTGGTGGAGGGAAGAAGAACATGTTAGAGGACACTTCTGCAGAAACTGAATCTGTCATGTTTTACAGGCAGAATCAACAATGTGTGTAAAGTGGATTTCAGCAAATTAACTTTACAAAGAGAAGATCAGGAAACTGATCAACAACAAGTATTTGAAGATTTAAATCTTTAAAAACAGTTTACAAATAAATCATTTAGTTTTTTATCAAACAAACAGGAGGAAATAGTGCATTCATTGGGGACTATTTTAAGCGGCGGAGGAATCCACATTTGGTGCTCTCGTGAGTATTTCTGGCAGGAGGACGGTGTGTGTGTTAATAGTGATGAAGAAACCTATCCATTACTTTACACTGATAACAAGTTTCGACATATTACTGACATATCATCATCTTTTCAGTTGATATGTTGAACTTGTTGGCAAACAGTTGCTTATTTCCACATCCAGCAGTTACAGAGCAACATCAACCTCACATTGATAATGTCAATAATTACTTGTGGGGTTCCTCAGGGTTCTATTTTTGGTCCTTTATAGTTTTACTCTGGTTAAAGCTGTTTATATTTATGTTTTTTGTCCACTTTTTTGCTGTAAAATAGTCTGTCAACATAACTTCCATCACATTACCTGCTTAAAAAGTAGCTGTAGTTGTGTGTAGTTGTGCATGTTAGCAAATAGCTGCCTACTTCACATCCAGCAGTTACGGAGCAACATTATCATTCATGTGGAGTCGTGTTTCTGTCCACCTGGTGAATGTAAGTCCAATATTCACTCTCTTTTAGCTTCTGTTTTTGTTCTCTAACAACTCCTGAGGGAAATATCTGGCTCTTTAGCTGCTAAATGCTCCACTATATTCACCAGCTAGTCTACAGCTAACTGTGTCTGTTTGGTGCTGAGCAGGTAGTGTACAGTGACTTTTTACAGCTTTTTTTCTCTGTAAACGACGCTATGAGACGCTGAGAGTGAACCAAAACAGTAAAGTTGCAGCCGGACAGATAAACAATGAGCTGAAACTCACTATAAAGCTCCGTAAAGCCGAGAGGAGCTGCAGAGTCTCTGATAATTCTCTGTAGTTTCATCACTACGAGTCACAACCAACACGTTACACACTGACACATCAGACTGTGAATTATTATTATTATTATTAATATTATTCCACAGTCTGACAGTATTATATAAAGATAATATTTACACTGACCCAACATTTGCTGCACAGGAGGAGTGATGAACTGCATGTTAATATTCTGTTGTTTGATTTATGGACAAGTTATAGTTATGATTGTTTTTTTTTTTAATGTATAAAATGTTTTTGTGTTCATTTTTTATGGGTTTTTAAAAAAAAATGTATTTATCATCATGTGAGGAAGCAGCAGAATGACTGATCTCACCCCGAGACTCCGGCTGTTCCCATGTCTCTCTGCAGGACCAGGAACTGATCCAGAGTGTCCTACAGGACACACACACACACACACACACACACACACACAGACACAAACACACACACACACACACACGCACACACACAGACACACAGACACAAACACACACACACACACTTTAGTTTCTACACTTTAAGTAAAAACAGAATTATTCGGTCTTTCAGAAACACACTTTGATCTGTGCAGTGATCCGACACTTCTCGTCATCGTAACGGGGGGTCGTTGTGACGTCATCGGTGTAGGCGTCGGCCAGCGGCGCACATTGGTTGGAGATGTACTGGTTGTCATAGAAACGACGGAGGTGGGGCATGGACTCCTCTACCTGCAGGATGACAGCTGCCTGCTGCATCACGGCGTTGGCCTGCGAGTTATCATGCACTCTGTTACACACACACACATACACACACACACACACATATACGTATGTAAATATACACATGAACACCTGGTCCTGAAACTGAACCTGTCAGGACAGGTTTGGATGTAGACACATCGTGACCTCTGACCTCTGGAAGGTGTCGGTCAGCAGGGCGATCAGCAGGTTGACACACAGGATGGAGGATGCAGCGAGGAACGTCCCACACAGCAGAGGAGCCATGATGTCGTCCACCTTCACCATGGCGGCGTACTCGTACTCATCCACCAGAGTGATGCGGTACAGACTGAACAGCAGGCCGGAGACAGACTGCATGCTGGGAACTGATGATGAGCCTGGACAGGGAGGGACAGAGTTTATATCTCTGATTTCTGATTGGTCACATAGTTTTCTAGATCAGGTGGATTTGTAGAGTCAACACACACACACACACACACACACACCTCCGAATATGATCCAGAAGGCGCAGGCGTAGGGAATGAAGATCTCAGCGTACAGGAACAGGAAACGCATCACATCCCCGATAATGTTCCCCAACATGACGATGAACGGACCCATTAACCTGCACACACACACACACACACACACACACACACACACACACACACACACACACACACACACACACACACATTTCTAAGTACGTCATTAAATAAAAACAGCGGCTCATTTCACTTCACCGAACAGAGTGAGACCTCTCCACAACAGAGAGGATCTTTGTTTGGACCTGCAGCAAACACCTGGCTGTTGTCATGGTGACACTGAGGCGTGGTGGGGGTAACCTGATCACTGAGATGAGGCTCTGTACCACCTCACAGATGGCATGTTACCATGGTAACCCCAGCAGCTGTTGTTAATAAAAAGGGGGCGGGGTTGAAGCACCTGAAGGCCCTGACGTGCTTCATGAGCCGCAGCCACAGGAAGATGATGGTGATGGCGAACAGACGCAGGCTGATGCTGTGAAGATGGACGGAAGGACGAACCACGTCTGCCATGTGGACGCCAAACGACACCGCCAGCAGCGTGTACGCCAGCCAATCAAAGACGTTCCTGACAACACACACACACACACACACACACACACACACACACACACACACACACATCTATCATTGTGAGGACCATTTTGAGTTTTAGACCTTGGAGAGTTTTTCATTTTTTTAATAGTATTCATATAGGTGTAGAGATGTATGTGTGTGTGTGTGTGTGTATGTGTGTGTGTGTGTGTGTGTGTGTTAATACCACAGGTCTCGACTGTAGTTTCCTCTCATCTTGTGAATCCGTTTGTTCTGATTCAAAAGGAAAACTGCCTCCTGCACACAGAACACACACACACATACTATTATAATACTACCAGTACTACTAATACTATTACAATACTACCAGTACTACTAATACTATTACAATACTACCAGTACTACTAATACTATTACAATACTACCAGCACTACTAATACTATTACAATACTACCAGTACTACTAATACTATTACAATACTACCAGTACTATTAATACTATTATAATACTACCAGTACTACTAATACTATTATAATACTACCACCTGTGTAAGACAGACTCAGGATATTTAATGAAGGTTTGTGTATATAAATTAGATGATTAAAAAGTTGTTGAATATTAAAGTTAAAACATTTGAATATATTAAATATTGAAATATAGTTTATTAATAGTTTGTTAATAAACATAATAAATGTTTATCTGTGTCTATCTGCAGACTTTAAACCGGGTGTCAGTGTTCGTCTACCTGTGGCCACATGGGATGTGAGCAGCGCAGGTCGTCATGGACACGAAGCTCCGCCCACCGCTGCCAGAGGCGGAGCTTCCTCCTGGAACGCAGGATGTCCAGCAGCTCCCTCAGCACCTCCTCCAGGGTCACGAGCAGCGCCAGGACCACCAGGAGGACCCGCCACCAGTCCTGAGACACACAGGTAGACACAAGTCAGGTTTCCATCCAAATGTAACGCACATTTCTAGTGTTCCCGCTCACGTTCTTTATGCTCAAATTGAAAAAAAGTGCATTAAAAAGTGTGAATGGAAACCCAAGTACAGACAGACAGGTAGAGACAGACATGTAGAGACAGACATGTAGAGCCAGACAGGTAGAAACAGACAGGTAGAGACAGACAGGTAGAGACAGACAGGTAGAAACAGACATGTAGAGACAGACATGTAAAAACAGACATGTAGAGACAGACAGGTAGAAACAGACAGGTAGAGCCAGACAGGTAGAGACAGACAGGTAGAGACAGACGGGTAGAGACAGACGGGTAGAGACAGACGGGTAGAAACAGACAGGTAGAAACAGACATGTAGAGACAGACAGGTAGAGACAGACAGGTAGAGACAGACAGGTAGAGACAGACAGGTAGAAACAGACAGGTAGAGACAGACAGGTAGAGACAGACAGGTAGAAACAGACAGGTAGAAACAGACATGTAGAGACAGACAGGTAGAGACAGACAGGTAGAAACAGACAAGTAGAAACAGACAGGTAGAGACAGACAGGTAGAAACAGACAGGTAGAGACAGACAGGTAGAGACAGACAGGTAGAGACAGACAGGTAGAAACAGACAGGTAGAGACAGACAGGTAGAAACAGACGGGTAGAGACAGACGGGTAGAGACGGACGGGTAGAGACAGACGGGTAGAGACAGACGGGTAGAAACAGACAGGTAGAAACAGACATGTAGAGACAGACAGGTAGAGACAGACAGGTAGAGACAGACATGTAGAAACAGACAGGTAGAGACAGACAGGTAGAGACAGACAGGTAGAAACAGACAGGTAGAAACAGACATGTAGAGACAGACAGGTAGAGACAGACAGGTAGAAACAGACAGGTAGAGACAGACAGGTAGAGACAGACAGGTAGAAACAGACATGTAGAGACAGACAGGTAGAGACAGACAGGTAGAAACAGACAGGTAGAAACAGACATGTAGAGACAGACAGGTAGAGACAGACAGGTAGAAACAGACAGGTAGAGACAGACAGGTAGAGACAGACAGGTAGAAACAGACAGGTAGAAACAGACAGGTAGAAACAGACAGGTAGAGACAGACATGTAGAAACAGGCAGGTAGAAACAGACAGGTACAGACAGACAGGTAGAGACAGACAGGTAGAAACAGACAGGTACAGACAGACATGTAGAGACAGACAGGTAGAGACAGACAGGTAGAGACAGACAGGTAGAAACAGACAGGTAGAGACAGACAGGTAGAGACAGACATGTAGAAACAGACAGGTAGAAACAGGCAGGTAGAAACAGACAGGTAGAGACAGACAGGTAGAGACAGACAGGTAGAAACAGACAGGTAGAGACAGACAGGTACAGACAGACATGTAGAGACAGACAGGTAGAGACAGACAGGTAGAAACAGACAGGTAGAAACAGACAGGTAGAGACAGACAGGTAGAGACAGACATGTAGAAACAGACAGGTAGAAACAGGCAGGTAGAAACAGACAGGTAGAGACAGACAGGTAGAGACAGACAGGTAGAAACAGACAGGTACAGACAGACATGTAGAGACAGACAGGTAGAGACAGACAGGTAGAGACAGACAGGTAGAAACAGACAGGTAGAAACAGACAGGTAGAGACAGACAGGTAGAAACAGACAGGTAGAGACAGACAGGTTGAGACAGACAGGTAGAAACAGACAGGTAGAGACAGACAGGTAGAGACAGACAGGTAGAAACAGACAGGTAGAAACAGACAGGTAGAGACAGACAGGTAGAAACAGACAGGTAGAGACAGACAGGTAGAAACAGACAGGTAGAGACAGACAGGTACAGACAGACATGTAGAGACAGACAGGTAGAAACAGACAGGTAGAGACAGACAGGTAGAGACAGACAGGTAGAAACAGACAGGTACAGACAGACATGTAGAAACAGACAGGTAGAGACAGACAGGTAGAGACAGACAGGTAGAAACAGACAGGTACAGACAGACATGTAGAGACAGACAGGTAGAGACAGACAGGTAGAGACAGACAGGTAGAAACAGACAGGTAGAAACAGACAGGTAGAAACAGACATGTAGAGACAGACAGGTAGAAACAGACATGTAGAGACAGACAGGTAGAAACAGACAGGTAGAAACAGACAGGTAGAGACAGACAGGTAGAAACAGACAGGTAGAGACAGACATGTAGAGACAGACAGGTAGAAACAGACAGGTACAGACAGACATGTAGAGACAGACAGGTAGAGACAGACAGGTAGAAACAGACATGTAGAGACAGACATGTAGAGACAGACAGGTAGAAACAGACAGGTACAGACAGACATGTAGAGACAGACAGGTAGAGACAGACAGGTAGAAACAGACAGGTAGAGACAGACAGGTAGAGACAGACAGGTAGAAACAGACATGTAGAGACAGACAGGTAGAGACAGACAGGTACAGACAGACATGTAGAGACAGACAGGTAGAGACAGACAGGTGACCTCGGGGAAGACGTAGCGTTGAGTTGATTCTCGGTGGACGGACACAGAGATGGCAACGGTCGTCCAGGCAACATTGAACAGGAAGTTGAGGATGAGGAGAAGCCACGCCCCCAGCCTGGATGTGATTGACAGCAGCAGAGACAGGTGGAGACACACAGACAAGGTCCAAATATGATCCAAAATCAAACCAATCAGAGTGGAGTTTACCTGCCGTAGAGTTCCCATTTGACCTGGATCAGTTTGAGAAAGACCGGGTTCATGATGAGGTCCAGTTTGCCCTGCTGAACCACCAGCTCCAGCTGACAGCACATCACACACAAACACACCAGTTAATCCAGTTCAGGTAACCCACAGAAACACTGAACGACATTTAACTGATTCACTTACTGGAGACGTCGGCTCACTGACGACTGCATCTACAGACCACAACAGACAGACAGACAGGTAGAGACAGACAGGTAGAGACAGACAGGCAGAGACAGACAGGTAGAGATAACACAGTACTGTTAATGGGTGGTAGTAACAGTATCAGCACTGATACCAACAGTACTATTGTAATACTGCAGTATTATTATTGGGGGACTGACAGACAGAAAATTAACAGTCTGTGCTGTCGACATGTCTGTTACTGGTCCCAGTAACACGATGATAATATCAAACCATCATCTTCTGTCGTTTTTAAATTCCCACCAGTAGAAAGAGAGAGAAATCACTGGAAGTCACCCTGTCCTGGACCAGTGGACGACCAGTGGAGTACTGTACTAATCCTACAGCAGTGGTGGAAAGTAACTAAGTACATTTACTCCAGTACTGTAGGTAAATACAGTTTAGAGGTACTTGTACGTTACTTGAGTATTTCCATGTGATGCTACTTTCTACATTTCAGAGGGAAATATTGTACTTTCTACTCCACTACATTTATTTGACAGCTTTAGTTACTTTTCAGATGAAGATTTGACACAATGGATAATATAACAAGCTTTTAAAATACAACACATTGTTAAAGATGAAACCAGTGGTTTCCAACCTTTTTGGCTTTTGACGTCTTACAAAAAGCAGTGTGTAGTCGGGGTCACATTTCACATGTCTATGAGTTGTTAACAGCTCCACCAAATAGTGATTTTTCCCTCTAAACTTCTCACATGCTTTCATTTCAATAAATGTTCAAATGATCCAATATTTCAGCAAAAATCAAAGATTAGAGAAAAAGTCCAAAAACTGAAAACAGATTTGTGTATCAGAACTTTGTTTTTTCTTCTTTCCTCTCCCATTAATCATCTCACCACCCCTCAGATTTATCTGCTGACCCTTTGGAGGGGCCCCAACCCCTAGGTTGGGAACCACTGGACTAAACTAGCTAACTGTATATAAAGTAGTGTAAACTAGCTCCACCTCCAGCAGCTACAACAGTAACATGCTGCTCTAACACTGATGCTTCACTATTAATAATCTAATGATGTCATATATAATAATATATCAGTCAGAGGGACCAAACCACTACTTTTACTGCAATACTTTAACTACATCAAGCTCATAATACTTATGTACTTTTACTGCAATACTTTAACTACATCAAGCTCATAATACTTATGTACTTTTACTGCAATACTTTAACTACATCAAGCTCATAATACTTATGTACTTTTACTGCAATACTTTAACTACATCAAGCTCATAATACTTATGTACTTTTACTGCAATACTTTAACTACATCAAGCTCATAATACTTATGTACTTTTACTGCAATACTTTAACTACATCAAGCTCATAATACTTATGTACTTTTACTGTAGTAGGATTTTTCATGCAGGACTTTTACTTGTAATGGAGTATTTTTACATTGCTGTATTGGTAGTACAGCAATGTACTGCAGTAAAGGATCTGAGTACTTCTTCCACAGCTGCCCTGCAGTAGTACTGCAGTAGCAGTAGTATCAGTGTTACCTTGCAGGTTGCTCTCAGGTGAGTTTGGTTCTGGTTCCAGCAGGTTCAGGTAGTAGTACTGCTGTCTAGTCATTCTGTCTGTTACTTGGAACTGATTGAGGGCCAACTGGGCCTGAACACAACACACAACCACATTCATCACAACACCAGGAGAGCTTCTATTCTATTCTATTCTATTCTATTCTATTCTATTCTATTCTATTCTATTCTATTCTATTCTATTCATCATTCCTTGCATTATTACATTATTTAAATTAAAATGTACATTTCATGAGAAACCACACTATTAAATAGTTGGATGTGTTAAATAATAACCGAAAACTAAATTTTAGATATTTTTTATCAGTAGGCGGGACTTTATTTACCACTGGACTCATCCGACCAATCAGAGCAGTTATACAGAGCTGTCCATCAGAGTCCTTTATCCCTGCCTCCGCCCCGAGCTCCAACAGGACCCGAGCTGCTTCACTGCGCTCTGAAAACACACATATAGTGGTGTGTCAGTACTGAACCGCCGGCGTCAGCTGGGTCAGTAGAATCAGTGATGTCAGAGGTGATGTCAGTGATGTCAGAGGTGAGGTCAGTGATGTCAGAGGTGATGTCAGAGGTGAGGTCAGTGATGTCAGAGGTGATGTCATTAATGTCAGAGGTGATGTCAGTGATGTCAGAGGTGAGGTCAGTGATGTCAGTGATGTCAGAGGTGATGTCATTAAAGTCAGAGGTGATGTCAGTGATGTCAGAGGTGATGTCAGTGATGTCAGAGGTGATGTCATTAAAGTCAGAGGTGATGTCAGTGATGTCAGAGGTGATGTCAGTGATGTCAGTGGTACCCAGGTTGGCAGCGAGCTGCAGCGGTGTTCTCTGTTTGTAGTCGGTGCAGCTGATGGAGGCTCCGGCCTGCAGCAGCAGTCGGATGGAGCTCACAGCATCGTTCTTGGCGGCGTAGTGAAGAGGAGTCTGCTGGTCCTGAAGAGTCCGAGCCTCCAGCTCAGCTGAGGACACACACACACACACACACACACACACACACACACACACACACACACACACACACACACACGCCGATTGATCAGTATCTGTAGATCTGATCTGAACGTTCAACAGCTACAGCTCCGGTGAGTCTTTGTCATAAGTGTACTTTTGAAATGTATTTGTGCTGAGAAATGAAGTAGATTTCTAAACATATTCTACAGGGTTTTATAAGGGATCTCAGAGATAACACAGTGTTGTGCTTAAAGTATATCTACATATCTGAGTCCAAGATCAAAATGAAACCTTATTAAATCCAAGTGATTCATAGTGAGGGTGAGTCAAGAGCACAAATTACTAAATCTAGAGCACTTTATTAAACCGAGAGCACGAATGATAAAATTGAGAGCATGAAGCACTCAGTTTTTCCTCCGTGGCCCTTCTCGGGCTCTGTATCACCTCTGTATCTTTTTCTGGGAAAGATGGAAAACAAAAGTCAGACTGTTGCTTTAACTCCGTCCTGGACTCCACACAGACCTTGTCTGTCCAGCAGGAACTGAACCATCTCCTGGTAGTCCATCGCTGCGGCCACGTGCAGCGGTGTGACTCCAAACTTATCCGGCCTGAGGAGGTCTGAGCCCCGGTCCAGGAAGAACCGCATCACATCCACACTCCACGCCCTGGAGATCTGAACCACAACAGCCTCATTATACTTATACCTGCTGCTGTTGGAGTTTAATGATTCATAGATCAACTTTATTACACAAGAACATCAAATAAAACTCTTGTCTCTAAAGTTTGTCTCTAAAGTTACAGAAGAGGAAAAATGTAAGGACGTTAGTTGTTAGTTATTACTATATTGTTGTAAGTTTAAGTCGTATTCTGCGTTGTGTGATGTGTGTGGTTAATAACTATATACTTATGATCACTGTATTATTGTAAATGTTTGTAGTGAAACCAAACGAATGCAGCAGTGAAATAAAGAATAAAAACTGTGTGTTGACCTCGTGCAGGACGGTTTGTCCGTATCTGTCGGAGCTGTTTGGATCGGCTCCATCTGACATCACTTCATCCACAAACTGAAGGTCGACCTGCACGATTCATATTAATATATTAATGATTCATGTTACCTGGTTTATGTTAATATATGAGTATATTGATGTTACCTGGTCGGTGTCCTGGTTGGTAGCAGCCAGGTGTCTGAAGTGATCCAGCAGTTTTTTATTCAGTTGATAGTTTTTATTTGTCTTGTCGGTTTGGTCTCTCTGCTCTTCATCATCCTCAGCCAGACCTCTGTACCTCGTCTCCAGCACAACTCCTGCTTATTAATATTATCAATCAATATCAACCAATATCACCTGAGAAACACCTGTCTCTGTATCTCACCTTTCAGTCTTCTTCTTCTCTGCTTCCAGCGGCCGCAGGAGTACGACGCCCAGCGAGCTGCAGCCTTCACTGCTGCAGCCACTGGAGACCTGGAGCCCTCAGGAGACACCTGCAGACCAACAGAGACAGCATCATGTCCACTGTTTTCAGGTCACACCGTGAGCTGTTTGTGTTTTTATTGGCTGTCAGACGTGAAAGTGGGACATTTGAGAATCAGTAACAGAAACTGTTAAGTGTTTGATTTATCCTGCAGGTTGCACCAGACGGGTGGGGTTTACTGTCTTTACTTTGTTCTTTTTTTATCTTGACTGTTTTTTGTTTGTTTTGTTTTATTCTTTTTTTTGATGTTTTAATGCTGTAAATCTTAAAGTCTCCTCCAGTCGGAAACATGTTTGTCTTCTTCTTCCTTCAGTTGGATGTTTTGTTTTCATCTTCATCTGCTGAAGGAGGAAAGTTTCTCTGAGCTCGTTGAAAAATCCGATTTTAAGAGGTGAACCTACGAGCAGGATTTGTGACATCACAACTAGTTTGGAGCCAATCAGGGTCGAGTATTCCAACTTACTGACACTGAGAATGAACTTTACGGTGAAGGAGGAGACATCTTTAAGGATTTTAATGTGGGAATCAAACCAAATCAGACACATTATTGTTTCAAGCAGAGTATTTTTCATGTGGAGGGCATCTTTAAATAAATAAACATCTCAATAAATAAAATCTCTTCTCAGTGTTATTAGCTGGGAAACAATCAAACTAACTCTGGTTCTGCTTCTGGCTCAGACTGACCTGGACTGTGTTGGTGTTTCCTTTCATCTCAAGCTCCAGTCCAGGATTCTGCAGACCTGTCAGACCGGCCCGGGCCCCCCTCTTCATCCTGGTTTACGGATCCTCTGTCCAGACCGCGTCCAGAGTGTAAATGAAGGAGTAAGACCAGCTCAACAAACCTCAACAAACCTGTGAACTCAGCTGACGGTGACTGTGAGTCGCTGCTCTGCTCAAAGGTTCCTGGTTTATCTTATCAGTGAGGGAGGAGGTTCTTTATTACCGCACCAACCGGTGATGACGCTTCAAATCTGCATTTTCAGAAATTATTGAATGTTTTCTGATACGCTATCTTTTAATAAGCCTTTAGTGATCATCTTTGACCCTGTGAATCTTACTTCAGCTCAGAAACTCTTATAACTGTTAATAATAATAACAATAATAATAATAATTCTTATTATTATTCTCAACCTTTAAGATGACATTTAGAGAGGAAACTGTCATAAAGAAACTTGAAATTATTTTTGCACTTTTGTCACATTTTACAGAATCATATGAATATATAAAGTGTGCTGGTTCTGTCCCAGTTTAGCTCTGTGTCGCTCCACTTCTCCCTGTTTGTTGAACTGGACTGGAGTGAGAGAAGCACAGATAAGAAACGCTGCAGATTATATTAAACGACCACTTGAGATACCGGAGCACTGAACCTTTGTCCAGATGTTTTACTGCCTAGTTCATATATATATATATATGTGTGTGTGTGTGTGTGTGTGTGTGTATATATATATATATATATATATGTGCTTAGATTGGAAGAGCAAACAGAAGTGAAGTGAAACCTGAAACATTTTTGAGAATGTTTGTGTTATGAGCAGATTGTTTTCAGGCTGGTTTGATGCTTTTCATGAGTGATGATGTCTCAGTGTTTGTGTTTTGGACTTTAAGGGTTGCATGTCTCAGATTAGTGTTTTTTTGTTGATCACTATCAGTGTGTAGTTGGTGCTTCGTGTGCTGACGGCTTGTGTGTAACTGTATTGATGCAAGAACTTTTTGCTTTTGCAGGACGTGTATACAGTTTTGTAGTTAGTGTGTTGAGTTTTGCAAAAATAACCTTTAGTTTCAATGATGGTGACCAAACAATCATGAAACACAGTCATCATCTCATGATGTCATATATAATAATATATCAGTCACTACTTTTACTGCAATACTTTAACTACATCAAGCTCATAATACTTATGTACTTTTACTAGTGTAGTATTTTTTACTTGTACTGTGGTTCTTTTACATTGTGGTAATTTTACCTACAGATTCCTCCCAGACGAGTTTGAAGATGTATATAAAAATACTCTACTTTGAATAATAGTTTGTAGCTGATATGTTTTTTTCCATTAAAGAAGTTCAATTATGTTGTTAAAATCCTTAATTACTTCATTTCAGAAGTTTTAACTGCCGGACACAAGATGTCTCACACTAGATTAAATATTGGACCAGGATCAGTTTCCGGCACATCCTGCTGTTCATAATAACAGTTTGATTAGAGACTCAAACAATCTGCTTTATTCCAACATGATGAAACCAACAGATCTTCATAAAACATCATCACATCATGACATTTATTCACATTTTAACTCATCAGCAGCACCTGCTGGACACACACACACACACACACACACTAACACACACACACACACACACACACTAACACACACTAACACACACACACACACACACACACACACACACACACACACACTAACACACAAACACACACACTAACACACACTAACACACACACACACACACACACTAACACACACACTAACACACACACACACACACTAACACACACTAACACACACACACACACACACACTAACACACACACTAACACACACACACACTAACACACTAACACACACACACACACACACACACACACACTAACACACACACTAACACACACACACACACACACACACTAACACACACACTAACACACACACACACTAACACACACACACACACACTAACACACACACTAACACACACACACACTAACACACACACACACTAACACACACACACACTAACACACTAACACACACACACACACACACACACACACACACACTAACACACAAACACACACACTAACACACACTAACACACACACACACACACACACACACACACTAACACACAGTTCAGTTTTTATATGATCATGATTGATCATATAAAGTTTTATTTAATTCTTTGATCAAACACTTTGAACAACCTTTTCTCTCAAAAAACCTGCTACTCACAAGTGCGATATTACGTTTTTTTTTTAAATAAACATGTATTTTGTGCGTTTCTGCCTTTATTGACAGAGCTGACAGGAAACTGAAGTCTCCCTCCGCTGACGTTTTAACGACATCTCTGCAGGACCTTCAGCAGACAGAAGACATGTTCCTGCTGACATGCTGAAGAGTCTTTGAGCAAGAAGAGTGAACATGTGTGTATGTGTGTGTGTGTGTGTGTGTGTGTGTGTGTGTGTGTGGTGTCTTCAGCCGAACCAGTGGTTTCCCATACACTCCCTGTTCCAGGTGACTCCACAGAGCCAGCACCACTCTGCTTTACACAGAGGACACTGCATGTGCATACAGCCGCCTGCAGGGGGAGACAACACACTCATTACCTGTCTCTGTGTGTGTGTGTGTGTGTGTGTGTGTGTGTGTGTGTGTGTTTCAAATACTTTGACATCAGTGTTGATCAAGCTGCAACCTCTGGGTCTGAAAAATGAAGCCAGTGCGGAAGTGCCAAAAACCTGCATTCTATCTACCGGCCAGCAGGGGGCGACTCCACTGGCTGCAATAAGAAGTCAGATTGTATAGAAGTCTATGAGAAAATGACCCTACTGCTCTCTTGGTTTATTACCTCAGTAAACTGTTTCCTGGTGAGTTTATGGTCTCAATCACTATTTTTCAAGTCTTCTTCAATACAACATGATGTTCATTTAGTAAATTATGGCCCCATTTAGAGTAAAATAGACGATAAAGCAGCGTACGCTTTAAGGCTACATTGTGCTTGACAAGTCGCTATCATAGACTGCATAAAAATATGGGCGTAGTTATCGTGACGTCACTTGTTGGTTTCTGAAGAGCGGTTTCGAAGCTCAAAGCGAGCCGCTCCGGTCGTCGCCATCTTGGCAGTGCATGACTCTGCCTAACTCCCAGCCAATCAAAAATGGGCACCTAGCGGCTGGCGGACCTGTCACTCAAAGCAGCCATGTCCTTCATTATGCAGAACTTTACGGCTTAATAAAACTTAACCAGGTGAGTTATAAAAAAATTCACCCCATACAGTTGTCATGAAAGGAGAAATTAGCTACAAAGACCAAAACCGTTGTTTGTACCAGACTGTAAACATGTTTATTTCTGTTGTAAAGTTGGACATGTTAACATGGGGGTCTATGGGGATTGACTCGCTTTTGGAGCCTCAAGTGGTCATTCAAGGAACTGCAGTTTTTGGCACTTCCTGTTGGCTTCATTTTACAGCCCCGGAGGTTGCCGCTTGGTCACTACTACAGCGACAGCGTTGCTTACGTAACATAACCATGGCATATAGGTGTAGCTGTTGCTATTTCACAGTGTGTTTTCAGTTCATTAAAGTTAATTGTAACATTGTGGTTGCCTAAAAAAAGTCTTGTTCAGTGTTCGGTTGTAATAAAAGAGTCGGATGATCAGTGTTCCTGTGAGTACATTTTGTTTTAACTGTTTTTCACTAGCGAAAATTAGCATTAGCATTATCACTGTAAACCATAGATTGTAAATGCTCCGTGCTAACCAAGCTAGCAGCTAGCGCTATGGTCAGCTCCATCCTCTCGTCCAAATATGGACACTTCTGGCTCCAAAAATCAAACATGGCGACGGGCAAATCCAAGATGGCGATGGTCAAGTCACTACACTCGAGGCTTCAAAACGGCAGTTTGCAAACCAATGGGTGACGTCACGGTGACAACGTCCATATTTTATACAGTCTATGGTGGGGAGAAATCAACTACGACTCCCAAGATGCATTTCAGTGAGAGATATCCAATCACGGTGAGCTGAAGCTAAAGATCAAACTTTTAATTTCTGGGTCACTTTGATTCACCTCTGACTGGCTTCGTCTCCATAGCAACAGCAGCTGAGGCTCATGGGTATTGTAGTATTTAAAGACGTCCACCAAACTGACAGAAAAAACTTGATTTGTCAGAAACAAAGTGTAAATAATAAACTTATACTACAGTTACATCATCCAGGAGAGTTTCTGTGTTCAGTAACATCGAGGAGATCGTTTAAAGAAACATTAAAAATGTGAAAGCAGAATAAATAAAAACCCTCCAGGAACCAGCAGCTGCTCACACTTCACTACTCAATATCTGCTTTTACCGTTTCTCTCCACAGGAACCGAACATTCAGGACAACGTTTAGTCGACTCCTCAATGAGGAGCAGAGAGGCTCGATCCCACCTCCCTCTGAGAGACGCCTCCTCCTCCACCACAAAACCCTGAGAGAGCAGCAGAGCAGGGAGGAGAGGAGGGGGAGGAGAGAGGAGAGAGAGGAGAGAGGAGAGAGAGGAGAGGAGAGGAGAGGACAGAGGAGAGGAGAGAGAGGAGAGAGAAGGAGAGGAGAGAGAGGAGAGAGAGGAGAGAGGAGAGAGAGGAGAGAGGAGAGGAGAGAGAAGGAGAGAGAAGGAGAGAGGAGAGAGAGGAAAGAGAGGAGAGAGGAGAGAGGAGAGAAGAGAGAGGAGAGAGGAGAGAGAAGGAGAGAGGAGAGGAGAGAGAGGAGAGAGAGGAGAGAGAGGAGAGAGGAGAGAGGAGAGAAGAGAGAGGAGAGAAGGAGAGAAGAGAGAGGAGAGAGGAGAGAGAGGAGAGGAGAGGAGAGGACAGAGGAGAGGAGAGAGAGGAGAGAGAAGGAGAGGAGAGAGAGGAGAGAGAGGAGAGAGGAGAGAGAGGAGAGAGGAGAGGAGAGAGAAGGAGAGAGAAGGAGAGAGGAGAGAGAGGAAAGAGAGGAGAGAGGAGAGAGGAGAGAAGAGAGAGGAGAGAGGAGAGAGAAGGAGAGAGGAGAGGAGAGAGAGGAGAGAGAGGAGAGAGGAGAGAGGAGAGAAGAGAGAGGAGAGAGAGGAGAGAAGGAGAGAGGAGAGAGAAGGAGAGAGGAGAGGAGAGAGAGGAGAGAGAGGAGAGGAGAGAGAGGAGAGAGAGGAGAGGAGAGGAGAGAGAGAGGAGAGAGAGAGAGAGGAGAGAGAAGGAGAGAGGAGAGAAGAGAGAGGAGAGAGAGGAGAGAAGGAGAGAGGAGAGAGGAGAGAGAGGAGAGAGAGGAGAGAAGGAGAGAGGAGAGAGAAGAAAGAGGAGAGAGAGGAGAGGAGAGAGAGAGAGAGGAGAGAGAAGGAGAGAGGAGAGAAGAGAGAGGAGAGAGAGGAGAGAAGGAGAGAGGAGAGAGGAGAGAGAGGAGAGAGAGGAGAGAAGGAGAGAGGAGAGAGAAGAAAGAGGAGAGAGAGGAGAGAGAAGGAGAGGAGGAGTTACTTCATGTGTCTCAGAGGAGACGAGGAAGCACAGGTGCATCCTGTGTGGAAGCTTTTTACTTTGAATGTGTGTATGAACTCCTCCTACAGAATTCATTGTAACGACTTCAAGATCAGTGTGTGTCATCTACACTAGTGTGTGATCAAAAGTTATCAAAAGATTTAGTTATCATTGAAGCGTGTGGACGTGGCGTGGCGTTGAGTTTTGATGTTTCGCCATGACAGACGAAATTGCTATAACTTTAGTGTACATGGTCGGATCTGACTGAAACTTGACATTTGAGAACAGTCCAGGCCTGAACACGTCTACATGATAATATTTAGTCAGTGATGTAAACTGGCTCCATAGCGCCCCCTACCACATTCAATGAAGCAGCCCCAGCAGCAGGCAAAATAACAAACAAAGGAATTGATGTTAACCTTCCTCTTTCACTACCTGAAAACAGCCCGGGTCTGGAGACATCTACATGCCTGTGACTGAAGCCCTTCGACTGCGTCCGACACGACGTACGCATGGGCGCGAGGGTCTGATCATCGCTGCTTGCAGCTTTAATTATTATTATAATTATTATATCATCAGGTTTCCTCTGCTGCGCTCCATTTGGCCATGCAGACGTGCAGGAGGCGCATGAGTGGGCTTGAAGCTGATTAACAGTGGATGATAGTTTTGTTGACCAGATATCAATCTGAACAATCATTCTGGCATCTCTGTAAACTGACTTCTGTCCCTTCGTATTAAACACAATGTCTGTAGTTTTGAGTTACACAAAGAGAAAATATTCATTAAATCATGATTTTACACAGACAAGGTCAAGAAACAAACTATCAAGCTAAACATATTTCTAATAAATATTAAAATATCCAGAGTTGCACAGTTTCTGATTCACACTCAATCACAGAGACATAAACACCAGGAAGCTCTGTGATTGGTTGCTCACCTGTGAGGCTACACCTGTGCGCGGTGACGGTGCAGTCTGACAGCCGCCATCATGGTATTCCTCCCTGCAGTCTCTGCAGAAGATAAACCCACAGCCCAGCTGCCTGTCACACTCCACCCTCCTGCTGTCAGCAGGTGGGAGAAGCCCCGCCCCACAGCCAGGTGACGGACACATGATTCCTCCAATCACCAGCAGGCACTGCTCCGCCCCAAACTGCAGGTACCGCCCATACTGAAAAACACAGACCCCAGATCTGTTTACTGTGAGACATGATGCAGCAGGAGGACACTGCATCACATATATACATGTATTATACACACACACACACACACACACACACACACACACACACACACACATATATACATGTATTATACACACACACACACACACACACACATATATATACATGTATTATATACCCACACACATGTATATACATGTATTATACACTAACACACACACACACACATATATACATGTATTATACACACACACACACACACACACACACATATATATACATGTATTATACACACACACACACACACACATATATATATATATATATATGTATATATATATATAATTATACAGTCAGACAGCAGCTGTGATGCGTTTCTCACCTGGTCGTCCCCTAAAATCCTGAAATGATGCAGCTCTTTAACGAGAGAGTCTGTACAGCCAGCTGAGGAATAAACAGACATCAAACATAAATACATAATCATACATGATATGGATTTACTGCAGCTGTCACATGACGACCAGCCTGAAGTCTCACCTGGAACTGAATTTATTTACCGTCTTGATCACATCAGCTAGCAGCATGCTAACATGCTAACGCAGTCGTCAGCTGACTGGTTTCTAATGGCTGAACGTTGTTACACATGTTAATTAATAAGCAGCTGATGAACTCAGTGATGCAGCAGTATGTGTGTGTGTGATGAGGATTAATGTGTTTCCATCCGTGCAGTCATGTGACTCTGATAGAATATCCATCATAACTGTGACAAAGTCTGACTGAACGTTACTAGTCATGTGACTTTACTGGTAGCCAGGTGATCTCATGAGGTAGCACAGAGATTTTCTTGTGATGTTTGTGACAGAAGCAGCGACTCAGCTGCTGTTTCTCTCCTGCTGAGGTTTTCAAACTGTGAGGCGTCTCCTCAGAGGGAGAAACACGAGCCACTATTTACAAAAGTCTCATATTCCTTTGAGTCATGACCCAGTAAAATCTGAACATACAGACATGAAACACATAGATTCAGTGTGACTTACACTTGATGAGGATATCATTATCATAAATAAACATCCATAAATCTGTTTAGAAATCATAGAGGGAAAGAGGATCTCTATAACTTCAGAACCAGCCTGAGAATCATCAGGTTTTAAGGTTTTCTTCAGTATCACAGTGATCAGTGATCGTTGTCTGAACATCATGTTACAAACTGCTAACAGCTGATTCACAGGACTTTTAATGGAGACTAGTTGACTAAATGTGAACAAATATTGGCGATAAGTTGTAGCACATAGCAAACACATTGAATCCACGGCAACATTATACGTGCTGTTTATATCCCCCAAAGCATTATGGGAACTGTAGTTCCAAAACTGATCAATAATTAGAACAATAACAGAAGAGACAAAATACATTAATATGAACCTTTTTCAGTATTTTTCTGACATCCGTAATGCTCAGAATCTTATATTCCTGGAACTCTGAGTCTCTCCTTTATACATACACACACACACACACACACACACACACACACACACACACTCAGTCTTACCTGCACACGGCAGTGAGTAGCCAATCACAGGATGATGAACAAACTGACGCTCGTCTAGTCGAGTCTGACAATAACGACGGAAACAATCAAGACAGATCACATGACGCTCCGGACACTGGAAGACCAGGACGACGTCCCTGAGAGACAGACAGGTAGAGACAGAGAGAGACAGGTAGAGCCAGAGAGACAGGTAGAGACAGAGAGAGACAGGTAGAGACAGAGAGACAGGTAGAGCCAGAGAGACAGGTAGAGCCAGAGAGACAGGTAGAGACAGAGAGACAGGTAGAGACAGACAGACAGGTAGAGAGAGACAGTTTATAATTTTCTGCACTGCTTTGGCAATGTAGATTTCTGATCCGTCATGCCAATAAAGCTTATTTGAATTTGAATATGAATTTGACAGGTAGAGACAGAGAGAGAGACAGGTAGAGACAGAGAGAGAGACAGGTAGAGACAGAGAGAGACAGGTAGAGACAGGTAGAGACAGAGAGAGAGACAGGTAGAGACAGAGAGAGAGACAGGTAGAGACAGAGAGAGACAGGTAGAGACAGAGAGAGAGACAGGTAGAGACAGAGAGAGACAGGTAGAGACAGAGAGAGACAGGTAGAGACAGGTAGAGACAGAGAGAGACAGGTAGAGACAGAGAGAGAGACAGGTAGAGACAGAGAGAGACAGGTAGAGACAGAGAGAGAGACAGGTAGAGACAGAGAGAGACAGGTAGAGACAGGTAGAGACAGAGAGAGAGACAGGTAGAGACAGAGAGAGACAGGTAGAGACAGAGAGAGAGACAGGTAGAGACAGAGAGAGACAGGTAGAGACAGGTAGAGACAGAGAGAGACAGGTAGAGACAGAGAGACAGGTACATGACGTCGGTGCAGGCGATGCAGGGGACGTCTCTGATGTTGGTCATGATGAGGTCGAGGGCAACAGAGAGGTCGTCATCTGAGGTCGGATGGGACGCACACTTCATGTAGAACTCCTGAACACACACACACACACACACACACACACAGTGGAGGAACTACATCTCCCAGAATGCCACTCATTAAGAGACACCCATAACAAACATATTATCCTCGCCTTCTTACCGCTTGGTTGCCTTGACAACCTTCTGATTGACAAATGCCATGGATACGACCGGGGAGGAGGACGTCATCCCAACAGGACGGACCCTGAAACAGACAGTGAAGACATTTGACGCTCTCACCTTCATCATCATCATCAAATAAACACACACACACACACACACACACACACACACACACACACACACACACACACACACACACACACAGAAACTCACCCTGCTGAGTGTGAGCGTCGACTGTTTGCAGCTTCTGCAGCGAACTCTCAGTTTACCTGGTTGGACCGACCGGCAGCTCTTACAGAACACAAAGAAAGTACTGCAGGGACGCCGTCCTGTACACACAGTACACACAGTACACAGAGTACACACAGTACACATATTACACACAGTACACACAGTACACAGAGTGCACACAGTACACACATTACACACAGTACACACAGTACACACATTACACACAGTACACAGAGTACACAAAGTACACACATTACACACAGTACACACAGTACACACATTACACACAGTACACACAGTACACACAGTACACACAGTAGACACATTACACACAGTACACACAGTACACACAGTACACACATTACACACAGTACACACATTACACACATTACACACAGTACACACAGTACACAGTCAGAGTACTACTACTGATAAATGTACTACTGACAACCTTCACAGTCCTTCACTGACTTTTCAGACTTCACATACCTGCAGCCTGCGCCTCCTCTGTCACCACCACTGTGGCCTCCTCTGTCACTTCCTCTGTCACCTCCTCTGCTCCTCCTCCATCGCTCCCCTCCAGGATCACCGCCAGGCCGGAGGAGGTGGAGGGGAGGCGTGAGGAGCTGAGGTCCAGCCTGGTCAGACTGTCCTGCTCCTCCTCCCCGCCCCGAGCCAGACGCTCCTGCAGGAGGAGCAGCTGGGAGGAGGAGGAACCTGATGGAGGGAGGACCACATGGACGGTACTCTGCTCCGGGAGGTCACAACCCTGACAGGAGGAGAGGAGAGGAGGAGAAGAGGAGGAGGAAGAAAGGAGGAGGAGAAGAGGAGAGGAAGAGGAGGAGGAGAAGGAGAGGAGGAGTAAGAAGAGGAGAGGAGGAGAAGAGGAGTAGAGGAGGAGGAAAAGGTGAGGAGGTGGAGGAAGAGAGGAGGAGGAGAAGAGGAGAGGAGGAGAGAATGGAGGATTGGAGGAGGAGGAGAGGAAGAGGAAAGGAGAAGAAGAAGAGGAGAGGAGGAGGAGGAAGAGAAGAGGAGGAGGAGAAAGAGAGGAGGAGAAGATGAGGAGGAGGAGAGGAATAGGAGAAGAGGAGGATAGGAGGGGAGGAGAAAAGGAGGAAGAGGAGGAGGGGAGGACAGGGATTTATAATTAATATGACAGGAGGAGTTGACAAGAGGAGAAGAGGACTCCTCCATTCAGTAATCTCTTTCTCCCTGTGCTCCTCCTCTCCTACCGTCACTGCAGCCTCTAACTCACCTGCAGCTTTGACTCACCTGCAGCCTCTGACTCACCTGCAGCCTCTAACTCACCTGCAGCCTCTGACTCACCTGCAGCTTTGACTCAACTGCAGCTTTGACTCACCTGCAGCTTTGACTCACCTGCAGCCTCTGACTCACCTGCAGCCTCTGACTCACCTGCAGCTTTGACTCACCTGCAGCCTCTAACTCACCTGCAGCCTCTAACTCACCTGCAGCTTTGACTCACCTGCAGCTTTGACTCAACTGCAGCCTCTAACTCACCTGCAGCCTCTAACTCACCTGCAGCTTTGACTCACCTGCAGCCTCTAACTCACCTGCAGCTTTGACTCACCTGCAGCCTCTAACTCACCTGCAGCTTTGACTCAACTGCAGCCTCTGACTCACCTGCAGCCTCTAACTCACCTGCAGCTTTGACTCACCTGCAGCCTCTAACTCACCTGCAGCTTTGACTCACCTGCAGCCTCTGACTCACCTGCAGTGTGGCGGCGCTCTGCAGCTCCCTCCCAGCGAACAGAACCCTGAGCTGCTCCGGTCGGACTCCCTGCTGACTCCCCACCACCTCCTTCAGCTCGGCCACGCTCGCCTCCTCCTGCAGCTCCACGGCCACACCCGGCCCCAGGTTATACCGCACAAACACTGCGGACACACACACACATGTGATTTAAGTCACAGGTGAGCTAGGTTAGGCTAGATGCTAGAGCTGGAAGGACACCAAAGAAGAAGAAGATTGTCTCTTGTAATGATTAAAAATGTTTCACACGCTGCCTAAAATAACCTGATCAGGTGACTTTATGTTCTATTAAAATATGATAACTGGGACTCAAACTCCAGTCCTGCAGATTACCAGTTAAAATGATGAAAGTTTTAATAACGTAAACAAAGTGAGAGCAGATCTACCGGCTCATACGCAACAAGTTATTATGTTGTGCGAACAAGATAATTTACTATAAATTCATGTACATCTCTAACACACGGCCTCCATAACGGAGAGTTTGATTTTCACCTCAGATTGTCACACAATGAAATTCTTGCTGCTCTTCCACAAAAAGCAAGAAAGGAAATCCATTAATTAACAATTTATTAACATGCAGACTTGAATTATTTTCATTAATGGCTTATTAAATATAACTGCAGACCTGATGACTTATCAGAAAGTGATTCATAATCATGGAAGGTCTGTAAAGCTCAGCCTGTCTGACTCTACACATCTGTCTGACTCTACACATCTGTCTGACTCTAAACATCAGTCTGACTCTAAACATCTGTCTGACTCTACACATCTGTCTGACTCTAAACACCTGTCTGACTCTACACATCTGTCTGACTCTAAACATCTGTCTGACTCTAAACATCTGTCTGACTCTACACATCTGTCTGACTCTACACATCTGTCTGACTCTACACATCTGTCTGTCTCTACACATCTGTCTGACTCTAAACATCTCTGACTCTACACATCTGTCTGACTCTAAACATCTGTCCGACTCTACACATCTGTCTGACTCTAAACATCTGTCTGACTCTAAACATCTGTCTGACTCTACACATCTGTCTGACTCTACACATCTGTCTGACTCTAAACATCTGTCTGACTCTACACATCTGTCTGACTCTAAACATCTGTCTGACTCTAAACATCTCTGACTCTAAACATCTGTCTGACTCTAAACATCTGTCTGGTCGTGTGTCCAGTGTGAATTCAGTTTCAGTCTTTTACAGCTTTATAATATTTGTTGTGGTTCTGTTACAGATGTTACAGATGTTTTACTTTATCCTACTGAAACATTCAATGAGCTATTTTACCTTTTAGTCTCGTAGCTTCACCCAGAAGGAGATTTAGTAATAAGTTGTAAAGAGTAATTGATTGTTTAATAGTCACAGTGCTTGATGAGTCATCAGGCCTGCAGTTATGAACGATTATGAGTCATTAATAAAAGGTTAAATATTTCACACATATGAATTTATAGTGCATTATTTTGTTCTCACGAGTTAAAACAGCATCACGCTTCGGGACTTCAGTCAGCAGGCTCGACATGAGGAGCACTTCTTACAGTGATCGATCATGAGCCCAGATATCAGACATGGATCAGGTGACAGTAACGTGACGTATTGATCGGTTTGATCACTAATCGAACTGTCTCGTTCTCACGCAGACAGTCAGCTGAACTCACCGATCATCTGCCTGTTCGTCCTTCAGCTCAGAGACTCCATCATGTGTGTTTACAGTCCACCGGCCGCGGTGCACTCTGGGTACTGTAGTCCCTCTGCGCACACCCACGCTACTGACGTCACCTTGTAAATCGTCATCATTATATTTTCTTTACTTTATTGAAAACGACGAATAAATTAAAAAACAAACAAACACAAACGCATGTAAGAACTACAACAACAAAATCACGAAGAACAACGTGAACTACAGCGAGCTGACGCAGGGGTGACGTCACGGAGCGGCAGCGGAAGTGGAGGTATTTATGAATTTTAATTTGTTTTTCATTTTTTCTTTGTGTGTGTGTGTGGGTTTTTTTTGCGAGCGGCAGATTATCGGGTTTACTCCGACATTGAAGTCCCGTTATTCCTCCGGTAGTGTCTCCGGTGTCTCCAGATGACGGAGAGTCCGGACAGCAGCGTCCTGCAGCGGATACACAGCGGCGGCGGGACGGTGAGACAAACCTGTCATATGATAACCTGTCATACAGCTGCAGTGTGTCGGTACATACATACAGTATATATACATACAGTATATATACATACAGTATATATACACATATACAGTATTTATACGTACAGTTTATATACAGGAGGGGTGTTAATGTCTGATATTCAGGAGGATTTTTACAGTTTACACGTCATACATCATTAATATATTCAGCAGCAACGAGTTTATATGAACAGACTCTGCTGCAGTCATTATAATACAGAATATTAATATGAGCTGTTTTTACTTTACTTACCAGTCGAAGGGAACAACACTGTCTTTTTTAATTTATTTTTATTTTATTTATTTATTTATTTTTTAATAAAGCTAATCCTGAATAAACCACCATTTTATTAATCATCACTTTTAAGGCTTAGAAATATACACTCGTTCACAAGAATACATTATGAAAATCCTTTATATGAATATAAAACTGGGAAAAACTGTATTTATCTATTATGATCCTCACAGGTGGAATAAGCTTCAGGACTTGTTTACATTAGACATTTTTTATTATTTATTATTATTATTTTTAAATATTTTCTAATATTATTATTATTTATTTATCTATCTATCTTATTTGTACAGCATCTTTCATACAAACTGATAATAAGACAAATGTAGACAGAAAACAGTATGAAATACATCGTAAGACACTGTCATTTAATTTTACAACATGAAGACAATAAAATATGTGAATAAAATAAAGTAAATAATGTTTATAAATCATTCTTAATCAAAGCCAAGCTGAAGAGGTTTTAACACTTCCAGCTGCGACTAACGATTATTACCATTATCGATTAATCTGTCAGTTAGTTTCTCGATTAATCAATTTGTTTGGTCTATAAAATGTCAGAAAATGATGAAAAATGTTGATCAGTGTTTCCAAGATGACGTCATTAAATATTTTGTTTTGTCCACAACACAAAGATCTTCAGTTTACTGTCACAGAGACTAAAGAAACCAGAAAATATTCACATTTAAGAAGCTGAATCAGAGAAACTTATTTTTTCTTAAAAAATTACTCAAAACAATTAATTGATTATCAAAATAGTTGCTGCATCACTAAAGTAGTTTATAATACAAACTGTCTGATCTTTTTGCAGGATTTAAGAATAATCAGATTACACACACGGTACACAAACTGAAACACAGATTCAATCCAACATGAAACATACAAACAGACAGAAAAGGTTTTAAAAAAATAATATCATAAATATCATGAAACATAAAGAAAATCGCAGCCAAAAAGAATAAAAACAGTAAAATAACAATAAAATACAAGAAGAAAACAACATTTCAAACACAACAAAGAGGAAACAAATAAGTAAAATAAAATACAATAAAATAGTTAAAACCCATTCCAGTGCAGTACTAATCAATTTACCCAAATGTATAAAGAAAATTAACTTTCATTAAATGTTCAGGTAACCTTTTAACTAAAAACCTAAATTCAGGTTTAATTAGAAGAAGTTCAATAGAAACATTTATAACTGCAGACATTCATGTTGCTGCTGGTTGAACCGACATCCTGCTTCTGTTTGTCTAGAATTAGAAACAACTGACATCATTCTATTCAAAAATAAATATGTAATTATTAGAAAATTACAGACTTGTAAAACAAAGTTTTTACATCTTCTTCTGCTCTGACGTCACGTGTTGGTGCAGTTTGACACAGTGAGCTGTGGGAGGCGCCGCAGGCCGTCTGTGAAATCTCACAGGGTTTATTTCATGTTTTAATGCCTGAAAATTGCTGAAGTTTTAGTTTCTCTTCTGTTTTACACACTTAAGTACAATTATCTGACAGTTACAGATAATTTTTCATACGTCTGGAGGTTTATTTTACAGTAGAATATGACATTTTCCAGCATCCAGTTCATTAAGAACAAGTGGGAGGTAACAGTTAGTTCTGAAGATTGAATCTAAGGGATTTTTTCCAAAATGTTCCTCAGTTTCTAAAGATGAACAAAAGTTTTACATATTTGTTTTCATAGGACTTATTTAATACCTACAAAACAAAATGTAAAACACATAAAGGTATGTTCACCCACCTGTTTTTGGTCATGTGATCCACTCTGACTGGTAAACAGTTCACACAGTTTAATCATATCTCAGAAAATCTTTTTGATACCAAATCTCTGTTAATAATTCTTTTATTTCTGGCTAAAACCTGTATTTTTGCAGCCATAAATCCTTTGCATTCTTTACACAGACTCTGATTTGTTTGTTTGTTTCATCTGTATGTGTTATTTATTTCCTTTTATATTCCTGTAGAAATGATAGATGTACCGTATATTTAAATATTTGTTTTTTGCAGCATCTGTTGTTGGTTGATGTTGTTTGTGTGCCTTTCTGTTGTTGTTGTTGTTAATGGGTTTGTATGTGTTTGTGATATATAGCGCAGATGGATCGATTAATACAATAAAACAGGTGCAGGAACAAACACTTTCTGTGTGTTTGTTCTGTTATCAGTCGTGATAACAGCGTCTGACTCTCAGCTTCATCGGTTTCATTCAAATTCAAAGTGAGAACAACATCAACCTGCATGTTTTCTGCAGCTCAGCGTACAACAAGCTGAGACTGATCCACTAAACATATTTTTCATTTGCATAATAATGAGCGAGATGTCAGATTA
The DNA here is from genome assembly GCF_963924715.1 of Thunnus thynnus. Classification (NCBI taxonomy): domain Eukaryota; kingdom Metazoa; phylum Chordata; class Actinopteri; order Scombriformes; family Scombridae; genus Thunnus; species Thunnus thynnus. Next base: position 30,053,005 of record NC_089530.1, read on the forward strand.
TCAGAGTGAGTTTGGTCTCGGGGCCCTCGGGGAGAAGAGTTTTCAGGAGCTCTGAAAGAAGAAATCAAACAGACGTGAAGGAGAATTTAATTTAAGTTCAGTCAGAGACTTCTCTCAGTTCTTGAAGCGTCTTCGAGTCTTCAGTTCTGACAGGCTGGTGAAGAGATCCAGCTGTTAAACATCTGTAGCTCCAGTCGCCAGTTGAGCTGGAATCAGACACTAATGATGTTCATCCCACCTGTCAGCCTCAGCTGATGTCATCACTGCTGAGTGAAGAGAGTAACTGTCCTCCATCCCTCCATCCCTCCCTCCTGCAGGTGGTGAAGGTGGAGTCAGGTGTGACAGGTGTGACAGGTGTGGCAGGCCTGCTGCCGTCACAGACCTCTGAGCTTCACTTTCTGCACTCGCGGGTCCGAGAGCTGGAGAGAGAGAAGGCGGAGCTGTCGGCCGAGAACCAGAGACTGAAGAGCATGTTGGTCCACGGTGAGTCCGGCGGTGCATCCACGTTTCCTTCACTTACATCTTCTTTAGTAGGAGGATCGAAGATGCGAGGAGAGAGGAAACCTGTAAATATGTTGTCAGAGAAATGAGTCGTCCTCTCCTCTGAAGCGTCACGTGAAGCGACGTCAGTCTCTGATGACAGCTGATCACAGTCGGCTTTAACAGCTGTAGAAACTTCTGATGGAGTTTGTGTCGGCACACGTGCGCTGAGCTGACACTAATAAAGGTGCAAAGTTATCACCGCTGGCAGCTGTTTGCAGTCTGTTACCTGTTCAACAAACACCTGCACATGAATAAAAACCTGCTCTCTGTATTTATACTGTGTCCTGCTCAGATGCACAGGAACCATTTCTACTGACAGACTGTGTTTATATTATTTATTCATTATTTGCGTCTATATTTACTGATATTCTGATTGTGAATTCATTATTTAATAACCCAGAATATGATCAGAGTCTCTGATAAACACTGTAAATGATTTAACCCGACGCTCAGGATTTCAGCCTCACATGTGACTGTGACATGTGATGTGTTTGTTGCTGACAGACAGACTCTGCTCCTCTGTCTGAATATAATTTGATCCATAATAAAAGTTAACGAGGGAAATAACAGATCATGAAAAGAACCATAAACAAAAAGTTGTTTGTGGTTCCTTTTGTTGATCAGACCGACAATTAACGCAGATTTATTAACTAGATGATGAATCAGAAAACAAATAAAATATAAAACTTGGGAGTGATACAGATGAGTTTAATCTGTCTCCACTCAGTGATGTTGTGACGTATTGGATCAGTCCGATCAGCTGCAGCGTCCGATCATCTGCAGCGTCCAATCAATAACTGATATCCAATAAAGGGGCGTGTTGGCCGGTAAAAGACTTCTTCTCCTCGCTCCTCAGAGCGGGAATAAGCGCTTTGGGACGGCCTACGATTAACCTAATCTGAATTGGTTTAATCTCATCTGGTTTAGATTAATCTGGATTCAAATAGTCTGGATTAAACGAGCCTGGTCTGTTTTAACCCAATCTGATCTAGTTTAATCTGAACTGGTTTAAACAAGTCTGATTTACTTTTATCTGACCTGGTTCAGTCTGTTCTGATGTGGTTTAGTTTGATCTGGTTTAAACTAATCTGGTTTAAAGTAATCTTGTTCAATATGATCTGGATTAAATGTATTGCATTGTATGTATGTAGGTAGTCTGATCTGTTTTAACCTGAACTCATTGGGTTTAATTTAATCTGGTTTAAATTTATCTGATTAGATCAGGTTTAATCTGATCTGGTTTAAAGTAACCTGGTTTAATATGATCTGGATTCAGTTTATCTGGTCTGGATTAAACAAGTCTGATTTGATTTGCCTTTGATCTGATTTGGTTTAATTTAATCTTGTTTAAATTAGTCTGATCTAGGTTAATCTGATCTGGTTGAATTGTGCAACATTTACTTTCACTACATTTCCCAGAAATCCCTGGGCTCCTGTCCACCATGTGGCAGACGTTGGGCCAGGTCAACAGTCCTCACTCCGTCTCCACGGCAACAGGCAGGAGCGACAGCTATGCCCCATACTCGCATCACCACTACACAGCGACCAATCAGGACGGAGACTTCAGCCCCCTGGTTCAGGTCCCTCCGCTGGGACCAGACGATCTCAGCATGTCGGAGTTCTGCGGCCCTCTGGGCTCCGAGGACGAGGGGGGGCCAGGAGGACCGGACCACATGGGGGAGGAGGCTCCGCTCTGCAGCCAGACTGACATGGAGGAGCTGAGGAGGAGCTGCTCTGAGAGCCAGTGCACCGCCGGGGATGCCAACGACCATGTGAGAACATGTCTGATCCGGTTTACACTGGACCTGATTCAGTATGCACTGGACCTGATCTAGTTTGCACTGGACCTGGTCTGGTTTATACTGGACCTAATCCAATTTATACTGGACCTGATCCGGTTTACACTGGACCTGATTCAGTATGCACTGGACCTGATCTAGTTTACACTGGACCTGGTCTGGTTTATACTGGATGTGATCTGGTTTACGCTGGACCTGATCTGGTTTATACAGGACCTGATCTAGTTTACAGTGGACCTGGTCTGGTTTATACTGGACCTGATCCAGTGTATACTGGACCTGATCTGGTTTACACTGGAACTGATCCGGTTTACACTGGACCTGATCCAGTTTACACTGAATCTGGTTTAATCTGATCCAGTTTAAGATACTGTGAACTGGTCTGAATTAAATCTGAATGAATCTTATCTGGTTTTAACTATATGTGCTTTAGATCAGAGTTACTCTGAATTGGTTTAGAATAACCTGATCTGGTCTGGGTTAACTTCCTTGGATCTGGTTTATCCTGTTTAGAGAGCTCGTTAACAGCTCGTTAACTGTTTCATTAACCTGCTCTGTGTGTCCAGGTGAGCCAGGTTGAGGTATATCCGGGCTCTGGCGTTCTCTGTGATGTCCGTTCGTGGCAGGCAGCCAATCAAGCACAGTCTCCCACAGCGATGGCACGGACGCTGCTGCTGGGTGTGTTTGATATGAACACGCTGATGAATAGTAACCTGCGAGGGGGGCGGAGCCGCCGGCCCGCCTTCCAACCACAACGCAGTGCACTTGACCCGCACAAGATCAACGCCATCTTCAGTAGGTTTTGAGAACTCTGCAGAATGTTCCTTTAATCTGTCCTTTCTCTCTGTAACAGTCATCCTCTCTTTTCAGACGCCATCTTGGCTCGGTTTCCTCTCGCCAAAAAAGGTGTCATCGGCTCCGGCATCAACTCCAAACTGTCTGAGATCCGGTTTCGCTCCCGGAGAGCCAATCGTGACCCGAGGTTCCTCTGACGCATGGCCACACGGCTCTGCCTACTACACCAACAAAAAACCTGATTTGTCCAATAAGAACACAGCAGTCTGGAGCTGCTGGACCAATGAGCAGCTGTCAGAGAGAAGGATGGTTTGATTTCAACCACTGTTCAGTTTTATTCAGGTCTGGTTCACTGAGTCAGCAGCTCTGTTGCCATAGTGACCAGTTGGACGACTGTGCGTTGCCGTAACGACACAGTGAACTGTCTGACTGTTAAGCACTGCGTCTCCTCCTTCATTGGCCTTGAAGTTATGTTCACAGATCAGCTGATAGAAACTGGTGGACTCTACTCATGGAGGTTCATCTGAACAGGTCTACTGGGCTCTGAACCAGGGGCCCCAAGGGGTTAGGGCTCCTGGACCAGAACCTCTGTTTGATGTGACTGTTAACATTTCTTGTTGGAAAGTCAGTTCCAACGCAACTCCAGGGATGCAAAGCCACCAGAAAGGGACTCAAAACCACCACAAAGAGATTCAGAACTACCACAGAGTCTCAAAACCACCACAAAGAGACTCAGAACCACCACAAAGAGATTCAGAACTACCACAGAGTCTCAAAACCACCACAAAGAGACTCAAAACCATAACAAAGAGATTCTAAACTACCAGAGATTCAAAACCACCATAAAGAGACTCAAAACCACCACAAAGAGATTCAGAACTACCACAGTCTCAAAACCACCACAAAGAGACTCAATACCACCACAAAGAGATTCAGAACTACCACAGAGTCTCAAAACCACCACAAAGAGATTCAGAACTACCACAGAGTCTCAAAACCACCACAAAGAGATTCAACACAACCACAGAGACTCAAAAACACCACAAAGAGACTCCAAACCACCACAAAGAGACTCAAAACCACCACAAAGAGACTCAGAACCACCACAAAGAGATTCAAAACCACCACAGAGACTCAAAACCACCACAAAGAGACTCCAAACCACCACAAAGAGATTCAAAACCACCACAAAGAGACTCAGAACCACCACAAAGAGATTCAAAACCATAACAAAGAGATTCTAAACTACCAGAGATTCAAAACCACCATAAAGAGACTCAAAACCACCACAAAGAGATTCAGAACTACCACAAAGAGACTCAGAACCACCACAAAGAGATTCAAAACCACCACAAAGAGACTCCAAACCACCACAAAGAGATTCAAAACCACCACAAAGACTCAAAACCACCACAGAGACTCAAAACCACCACAAAGAGATTCAAAACCACCACAGAGTCTCAAAACCACCACAAAGAAACTCAAAACCACCACAGAGACTCAAAACCACCACAAAGAGACTCAAAACCACCACAGAGACTCAAAACCACCACAAAGAGACTCAAAACCACCATGAAGAGACTCAAAACCACCACAAAGAGATTCAGAACTACCACAAAGAGCCTCAAAACCACCATGAAGAGACTCAAAGCCACCACAAAGAGATTCAAAACCATAACAAAGAGATTCTAAACTACCAGAGATTCAAAACCACCATAAAGAGACTCAAAACCACCACAAAGAGATTCAGAACTACCACAGAGTCTCAAAACCACCACAAAGAGACTCAATACCACCACAAACAGATTCAGAACTACCACAGAGTCTCAAAACCACCACAAAGAGATTCAACACAACCACAGAGACTCAAAAACACCACAAAGAGACTCCAAACCACCACAAAGAGACTCAAAACCACCACAAAGAGACTCAGAACCACCACAAAGAGATTCAAAACCACCACAAAGAGATTCAAAACCACCACAAAGAGACTCCAAACCACCACAAAGAGATTCAAAACCACCACAAAGAGACTCAGAACCACCACAAAGAGATTCAAAACCATAACAAAGAGATTCTAAACTACCAGAGATTCAAAACCACCATAAAGAGACTCAAAACCACCACAAAGAGATTCAGAACTACCACAGAGTCTCAAAACCACCACAAAGAGACTCAATACCACCACAAAGAGATTCAGAACTACCACAGAGTCTCAAAACCACCACAAAGAGATTCAGAACTACCACAGAGTCTCAAAACCACCACAAAGAGACTCAATACCACCACAAAGAGATTCAGAACTACCACAGAGTCTCAAAACCACCACAAAGAGATTCAGAACTACCACAGAGTCTCAAAACCACCACAAAGAGATTCAACACAACCACAGAGACTCAAAAACACCACAAAGAGACTCCAAACCACCACAAAGAGACTCAAAACCACCACAAAGAGACTCAGAACCACCACAAAGAGATTCAAAACCACCACAAAGAGACTCCAAACCACCACAAAGAGATTCAAAACCACCACAAAGAGACTCAGAACCACCACAAAGAGATTCAAAACCATAACAAAGAGATTCTAAACTACCAGAGATTCAAAACCACCATAAAGAGACTCAAAACCACCACAAAGAGATTCAGAACTACCACAGAGTCTCAAAACCACCACAAAGAGACTCAATACCACCACAAAGAGATTCAGAACTACCACAGAGTCTCAAAACCACCACAAAGAGATTCAGAACTACCACAGAGTCTCAAAACCACCACAAAGAGATTCAACACAACCACAGAGACTCAAAAACACCACAAAGAGACTCCAAACCACCACAAAGAGACTCAAAACCACCACAAAGAGACTCAGAACCACCACAAAGAGATTCAAAACCACCACAAAGAGACTCCAAACCACCACAAAGAGATTCAAAACCACCACAAAGACTCAAAACCACCACAGAGACTCAAAACCACCACAAAGAGACTCAAAACCACCACAAAGAGATTCAAAACCACCACAGAGACTCAAAACCACCACAAAGAGACTCAAAACCACCACAAAGAGATTCAAAACCACCACAGAGACTCAAAACCACCACAAAGAGATTCAAAACCACCACAAAGAGATTCAAAACCACCACAAAGAGTCTCAAAACCACCACAAAGAAACTCAAAACCACCACAGAGACTCAAAACCACCACAAAGAGACTCAAAACCACCACAGAGACTCAAAACCACCACAAAGAGACTCAAAACCACCACAAAGAGATTCAAAACCACCACAGAGACTCAAAACCACCACAAAGAGACTCAAAACCACCACAAAGAGATTCAAAACCACCACAGAGACTCAAAACCACCACAAAGAGATTCAAAACCACCACAAAGAGATTCAAAACCACCACAAAGAGACTCAGAACCACCACAAAGAGATTCAAAACCACCACAGAGACTCAAAACCACCACAAAGAGACTCAAAACCACCACAAAGAGATTCAAAACCACCACAGAGTCTCAAAACCACCACAAAGAGACTCAAAACCACCACAAAGAGATTCAAAACCACCACAGAGACTCAAAACCACCACAAAGAGACTCAAAACCACCACAGAGACTCAAAACCACCACAAAGAGTCTCAAAACCACCACAAAGAGATTCAAAACCACCACAGAGACTCAAAACCACCACAAAGAGACTCAAAACCACCACAAAGAGATTCAAAACCACCACAGAGACTCAAAACCACCACAAAGAGATTCAAAACCACCACAAAGAGATTCAAAACCACCACAAAGAGACTCAAAACCACCACAAAGAGACTCAAAACCACCACAGAGACTCAAAACCACCACAAAGAGACTCAAAACCACCACAAAGAGATTCAAAACCACCACAGAGACTCAAAACCACCACAAAGAGATTCAAAACCACCACAAAGAGACTCCAAACCACCACAAAGAGATTCAAAATCACCACAAAGACTCAAAACCACCACAGAGACTCAAAACCACCACAGAGACTCAAAACCACCACAAAGAGACTCAAAACCACCACAAAGAGATTCAAAACCACCACAGAGTCTCAAAACCACCACAAAGAAACTCAAAACCACCACAGAGACTCAAAACCACCACAAAGAGACTCAAAACCACCACAGAGACTCAAAACCACCACAAAGAGACTCAAAACCACCACAAAGAGATTCAAAACCACCACAGAGACTCAAAACCACCACAAAGAGACTCAAAACCACCACAAAGAGATTCAAAACCACCACAGAGACTCAAAACCACCACAAAGAGACTCCAAACCACCACAAAGAGATTCAAAACCACCACAAAGAGATTCAAAACCACCACAAAGAAACTCAAAACCACCACAGAGACTCAAAACCACCACAAAGAGACTCAAAACCACCACAGAGACTCAAAACCACCACAAAGAGACTCAAAACCACCACAAAGAGATTCAAAACCACCACAGAGTCTCAAAACCACCACAAAGAGACTCAAAACCACCACAGAGACTCAAAACCACCACAAAGAGACTCAAAACCACCACAAAGAGATTCAAAACTACCACAGAGACTCAAAACCACCACAAAGAGATTCAAAACTACCACAAAGAGACTCAAAACCACCACAAAGAGACTCAAAACCACCACAGAGACTCAAAACCACCACAAAGAGACTCAAAACCACCACAAAGAGATTCAAAACCACCACAGAGACTCAAAACCACCACAAAGAGACTCCAAACCACCACAAAGAGATTCAAAACCACCACAAAGAGATTCAAAACCACCACAAAGAGACTCAAAACCACCACAGAGACTCAAAACCACCACAAAGAGATTCAAAACCACCACAGAGACTCAAAACCACCACAAAGAGACTCAAAACCACCACAAAGAGATTCAAAACCACCACAGAGACTCAAAACCACCACAAAGAGACTCCAAACCACCACAAAGAGATTCAAAACCACCACAGAGTCTCAAAACCACCACAAAGAGACTCAAAACCACCACAGAGACTCAAAACCACCACAAAGAGACTCAAAACCACCACAAAGAGATTCAAAACCACCACAGAGACTCAAAACCACCACAAAGAGATTCAAAACCACCACAAAGAGATTCAAAACCACCACAGAGACTCAAAACCACCACAAAGAGACCCAAAACCACCACAAGAGACTCAAAACTACCAAAGACATGTAAAACCGCCACAAAGAGTCTCAAAACCACCACAGAGAGATTCAAACAAAGAGACTTGTTTTTTGGTGTCTTGCATGACGGAGTGTTCGGGGTGTTCGGGGTGTTCGGGGTGTTCGGGGTGCGTTCGCTGGTCTACTGTGTTTTATTGTGTTTGTATCAGAGTTCACAGCCAGCATGGAGGCAGATGAAGTGAAGAAGACGAAGCAGCTGAAGCTGAAAACTTTGGACAGTCTGTGATCGTATCTGTCGTGTTCCTACATTTTTATGTGACATGAAATCCTGTTTGAGTCGTATTTATTTCATCCTGTTGATTCTGTGATAATGATGATGATAATAATAATAATAATTATAATAATAATAATGTTAATAAAAGAAGAAAAGTTAAGAAACATGAAGTTGAATGTGCAGCAGATCTGATGTGAATAAAAACTTTTCTTCCTCCCTGAGCTTCACACCTCCTCCAGGAATGACATCACTCTCTCAGCTTCATCTCTCTGTGTGAATAAACTGTGTGTGTGTGTGTGTGTGTGTGTGTGTGTGTGTGTGTTGGAATGTAAAGTGTGAACCGTCCATTCAGAATCTTATTTGAATTTGAATCAGCTGTCGCCAGGCGGAAAACACCCGACACAAAAGACTCAGTAGCTTTGACATTCTGCTTCACCTCCTCCTCTCTCTGTCTCCCCCCTCCCCTCTGTACCCCTCCCCCTCCTCCCCCCTCCTCCCGGCCTGGACTTCCTGAAACAAGGCGTCCTCCTTAATGAAGACAATCTGCTATTCTTTCCTCTTGAATGACGCTCTGAGGACTTGCGGAGACTGCCAAGGACAGAGACAAAGACACCAGGCGGTGGGAGAGGAGGGGGGGAAGAAGAGGGGAGGAGGGGGGTGGGGGGGGAGGAGAGGGGAGGGGTCCGACCTCTCCTTTCATACAACACGGAGGTCTGGACTCAACCCAAACATCCCACACTAGATCCAGATCTCCTCAAAAATCTGGACTCTACTGTGGGAGAAAGTTTAAAAAAGAGGAGAGGAAGAGTAGAGAGGAGAGGAGGTGGGGTGATGAAGAGGAGAGAGGAGGAGAGGCGAGGAAGAGAAGAAGAGGAGAGGAAGAGTAGAGGAGGAATAAAACATGACGTTCATAAAAACATTAACTTCTCTAAAGTCCTTCAGCCAAACTGATCTGAGAGCAGTTTCAACCATCAGCAGGAAGCTGCAGGAGGAGGAGGAGAAGAGGAGAAGAGGAGGAGGAGGACGAGGAGGAGGAGGAGGAGAAGAGGAAGAGGAGGAGGAGGAGGAGGAGGAGGAAGGGGGTTGCTGCTCCTCTTTACGTGACAGCACTTTCATTTTGGGTGAACCATTCCTTTAATTAAATACCCGGCACAACAAAAGCTTCTTCTTCTTTGGTTTGTCTCTCAGGTTGATTTGTGGTTCATTAGCCTGCATGGCTCGGATCAGCTCGGCTCAGTTCAAACTGACCTGAAACCAGCCCGGGACCTTTCCCAGGACCCCACCCATCCATCACAGACAGGAG
>NC_089530.1:30067894-30077894 GCF_963924715.1 Thunnus thynnus
TTCTTTTCCCGAACACATTGAAACGTTGGCCACGCCCACACTGATGATGTCACACAGGTAGAGGGGACCGGTGGATGACAGGTAGCGTGCTGAACTCACCTGCAGTACCTGAGTAGATCAATCTTGTTGACAATCAATACATTTAACCACAACAACAGACATTGATGACCAATCGCTTCAGTGAGATTTGTTTCACCAAAACACACGACGGTAGATTATAAAACATGTTTATATGATATCAGCCTGGTGGGTAACAGAGCTGCAGGGTGTCTCCAGTCGGATACGTTTTTATTGTGGTGGTAGAAAGTTCAGGTAGAAAGTTCAGGTAGAAACTGGTCCACAGGCTGTTACAGACAGCAGAGAGTCGGGGAAGGTCTCAGTTTTTAAGCGATGGTACCACCTGTTCACTCATTAGCAATAAAAAACAATTAATACATGTAAATTGCTTCACAATTCTACATATAGAACCTTTAATCATTCATACAAATGTTTCATGTTTTTGCTAAATATAAAATGTTTTATTTCTGCACACAAGGCTCTCACCTGTTAAAAAGTGATGTGTAATAAATATAAATATATTGATTTTGATTTCATATTATTTTATTGCATTTATTCATCTTTAAAATGATTTCATGTTAAATGTTTTTTTTTGACTTAATTTGACTTTTAGCTGTAAATGTAAAAACTGTGTTGTACTGTTGATGTAAATATAAATGTTTGTTTCGTTTTGTGAGTTTAAATACTGAGGTTAATTAATTAAATAAATACAATTAAACAATTAAAATATGTATTTCTTCTTATTCTTAATATAAATATACAATATTGTTTCTGTGCCAAAAGGAAGAAATACAATAATCAAATGACTTGTTGAGAGTATTCATGCATTTCTTTCAGATTTAAAGATACATTTATTAAAACTTATTAAGACATTTATTTTCCAAGTAGTAATTATGCTTTTATTCTGAACGCCCCTGCTCTTATTGTGAAGGCTGGGGCCGGAAGCCCACCGGTGCCGGTGTTGAACTTGACTCGGTCCTCCAGCAGCGGGCAGCCAGAGTGAGGCTGAGTGTGTGAGAGTGTGTGTGGAGGACCGGCGGACGGAGCGGAGGGACGGGGCAGCTGCTCGCCGACAGACAGCCGCTGAGCGCCGGGGAGCTCTGCAGGAGAGAGCCGGGGGCAGAGCCGGAGCTTCTGGAGGAATAACACCTGGAGTCACACCGGATTCTGCTCTGATCAGGAGCCATTTATCGGCGGGAGGAGAGCCCAAAGTCTATTTTTTTTAAACTTTTGGGATTAAAAAGTGGATTTATCTTCCCTCACGCACGCAGAGGAGGTGCGCTTCATTTGGGCACCGTGTGGCTGCGGGACTCGGTGTTGGGGCACTTGTGGAGGACCATGGTGGGGGAGATGGAGGGGAAGGAGAAGCCCAGGCCCAGTCCGGATTATCTGATGCAGCTCATGAACGACAAGAAGCTGATGAGCAGTCTGCCCAACTTCTGCGGCATCTTCCAGCATCTGGAGAGGCTGCTGGACGAGGGTGAGACACCCACCTGTCTGTCTGTCTGTCTCTCTGTCTCTATAACTAACTGTCTGTCTGTCTGTCTCTATAACTGTCTGTCTCTATAACTGTCTGTCTGTCTGTCTCTATATCTAACTGTCTGTCTCTATAACTGTCTGTCTCTATAACTGTCTGTCTGTCTCTATAACTGTCTGTCTGTCTGTCTGTCTGTCTCTATAACTAACTGTCTGTCTCTATAACTAACTGTCTGTCTCTATAACTGTCTGTCTCTATAACTAACTGTCTGCCTCTATAACTGTCTGTCTGTCTGTCTGTCTCTATAACTGTCTGTCTGTCTGTCTCTATAACTGTCTGTCTGTCTCTATAACTGTCTGTCTCTATAACTGTCTGTCTGTCTCTATAACTGTCTGTCTGTCTGTCTCTATAACTAACTGTCTGTCTCTATAACTGTCTGTCTGTCTGTCTCTATAACTGTCTGTCTCTATAACTGTCTGTCTGTCTGTCTCTATAACTGTCTGTCTCTATAACTGTCTGTCTCTATAACTGTCTGTCTGTCTGTCTGTCTCTATAACTAACTGTCTGTCTCTATAACTGTCTGTCTGTCTGTCTCTATAACTGTCTGTCTCTATAACTGTCTGTCTGTCTGTCTGTCTCTATAACTAACTGTCTGTCTCTATAACTGTCTGTCTGTCTCTATAACTGTCTGTCTGTCTGTCTGTCTCTATAACTGTCTGTCTGTCTCTATAACTGTCTGTCTCTATAACTGTCTGTCTGTCTGTCTATCTCTATAACTAACTGTCTGTCTCTATAACTGTCTGTCTGTCTGTATAACTGTCTGTCTGTCTCTATAACTGTCTGTCTGTCTCTATAACTGTCTGTCTGTCTCTATAACTGTCTGTCTCTATAACTGTCTGTCTCTATAACTGTCTGTCTGTCTGTCTGACTGGACACATTTATTCCACATCAGATGAAACACAGATGGAGGAAATATTCAGCTGCTTTACTTCAGTAAAAGTACTGCAGTACTATCAGTAAAATGTACTTGAAGTACTCACTGTGCAGGACGGCCTGTTAGTGACGAGAGGTGGAAGAACAAATGATCAATGAAGTAGTTATTAGCTGTGAATTGATTCAGATAAAAATAGTGAAACCTTCTTCGTTCCCAACATCAACACATGAAGAAGAAGATCAGCTGTTTCTCTGCTTCATCAGTTAATGAACAAACGTCTTTATGCCTCACTAATACTGGATGTTGATGCTGATATTAGGGAGTAAAGAAATTCCAATATCGATTTTTATGCAACAATCCCTCAAATATCAAACACTAATAATTATAAATATATAAAACAAATATACATAAAAAGCAGCCTATATAACTGTATCAGACATGTACGCTGATACAGATATATAGCGATATATCTGAGACTGATATATCGGTCAGACTCTTATTCTTATGATTTGGATAAAATGAGACGTTTGAAGACGTTCAGAGAAATAATCAGCAGAGTTTATAATGAGAATGACTGTCAGTAAAAGTATTCCTTATATGTTCTTGTGTTCTAGTGTTTTCACTGTCGAGCTGATTTTAATAACTTTGTTAAATGTTTAACTTTTAATTTAAATGTTTAAAAATGTTGTCGACGGCGACGGAACAAGTTGAAAACAGACGCTGAAATATTTCTTCAATTTATACATTAAAAAAAAAACAACAACTAAACTTTCTGGACTAAAATGACTCAATAAGAGACTTCATGTTGTAGAAACTCTTCATGTTTTATATGAAATTTAATGTAAATGTAATGAAAAAATAAGCAGAAACTGCAGCTGTTAAATATTTCCCTCTGAAACGTAGTGAAGCAGTAAATATCTTTGCTTCTTGTTTCTTAAAGACACAGAATCTGTTCATTTATTTGAACTCTTTAAACATTTAAACCTTGGTTTGTCACATGGCAGAAACAGTTTTATTAGTAGTTTGAATTTAATATCAGAGCTGCAACAATCAGTTCATTAATCCAACGTGCAACTATTGTGATTGTGATTGAAACCTTAAAGGATTCCAGCCGTCTGGAGCCCAAATGAGAAATATTGTGAAATTGTCCTTTAAACCGAAACCTCCTTCTGCCGTCACTTTATTAAATATCTCAGATTATTTTTGCTTTTCTTTCATAATAAACTGAATATTTGGAATATTTTGTACTAAAGACATGATCAGACGTCAGACTGTTTTCATTTTAATATTTTATAGACTAATCTATTAATTGATTTTGAGGAGGAGAAAACAATAACATCTCTGTTCAAATATTCCCATTTCTTCAGATATCTGCAGGTTTGTTATCGTTCATACTGGGACCAGTTATCACTTCCGTCTTCTTTGAATCTCTTTAAGAAACAACAGTCAGACTTTAAACAGACGTGAATCTTTACACAATAAGAACAGATAAAATACAAACAAAACACAACGAGATGCATTAAACTCCTGTTTCCCTTCAGTGTTTCTGCAGATTTAAGTTGGTTTTAATTCTTCTTCTTCTCTTTTATTGTGTGCGCTCAGCAGGTTTGTGATATATTCTGTTTGTGGAGGCTGAGGTGAAAGTTTAATAATCAGCAGATGAACATCAACAGAAAGTAAATAAACAATGTAAACAAATAAACTCCAAACACATCAAAACTGGCATTTAGACTATAAAATATCAGAAAACAGTAAAAGGAATAATGTCTTTAATGTGACCAACAGTCCAAATAAATCAGAAATATTCAGTTTATAATGACAGAAACCCCCCGAGGTCACCTGACCTGCTGCTCAGCGACATGTGAAGACGCTAACGAGACGCTAACGAGGAAATCTGAGAAAACAACAACTGACCACATGTGGCACATCGTCTCTTAAATGCTCAGAGTTTGGTTGGTGTTGTGTCGGAGTCAGGTGAGCTCAGGTGTGTCACAGAATAACTAACAGCTGCGGTCTCCCAGCCGCACCTGAACGCATCATGATTATATTCAGCTTCTTCTTCTGTTGATCTGAATGTCTTCATCTCAGTTTCCTTCTTCTTCTTCTCTTTATTTCTCTGACCTCTCTCTCTCTCTCAATTACACTAAGTGCAGCTATTCATCACTTAATACGTCTAATTAATTAATGCAGAAGGGTGTGTGTGTGTGTGTGTGTGTGTGTGTGTGTGTGTGTGTGTAAGAAAAATCAATTTTACCCAGAGTTCCCTCTGGCTGGCGTCCCTGCCGTAATGGTTTCAGTTCTGCAGACAGTAAAACCACCAGAGACACAATGTGTGTGTGTGTGTATGTGTGTGTGTGTGTGTGTGTGTGTGTGTGTGTGTGTGTGTGTGTGTGTGTGTGGACTTGTACATCTAGCTTTGTGAGGACTGGTTTGAGTTTTACACTTTGGGAGTCAGGACATTTTTAGAAAGTGACGACATTTTTTGGGTCATGAGGACCTTTTTAGAAAGCGGGGACAATTTTTTAAGTCAGGACATGTTTAGAAAGCGAGGACATTTTTTGGGAAGTGGAGAACATTTGAGAGGAACACCACAGAGGTCACGTCAGGCCAACTGCACCTGATGTTTCTTAGAAAAGAATCAATCTGTACGACGTCAAACGTTAAAAAGCGCTGAAGTTGTTCTGAACGTCCACACAGGAAGACGCAGTCACCAGCTGTCTGACATACAGAGGAAAGGTTATATACGCAGACTCTCACTCCTGAAGACAGTCAGTGTTTTTAGCTGTTTGAAAAGTGACAAACCTTCACACACCTGACCAATCACAGCGTGAGGTGTGCATGATGTCAGACTGTCGGTTTCAGAGATGTTGTAGAAATTATTGGATGCAGACAGCCGCGGGTGTCTTTACTCCTCCTCTACTCTCAGCTTCCTTCTGTCGGCTCGACACACACACACACATGCACGCACGCATGCACGCACACACACACACACACACACACACACACACACACACACACACACACACACACACACACACACACACACAGAAACATATATCAGGCTGGCTCCAGCAGAAGAGGCTGTCTGGCAGTTTTATTTGTGGCATTTCTCATTATTATCACAGCGGGGTGGATCTGTGTGTGTGTGTGTGTGTGTGTGTGTGTGTGTGTGTGTGTGTGTGTGTGTGTGTAGTACCAGTATTAATAGTATTAGTAGTAGGATCTGTCCTCCCCTGATGACAGTTGTTGTTATAGAGCGATAAAGTCCAGGTAGGGAGGAGCTCTTTCACATCGAGAAGCAACAAACTGTGCAGACCTCTCTTCCTATTGGCTCGCACACCTGAGTCTGTCAGCCAATAGGAAGAGAGTAACATCCCCAGATGTGAGGTTCTTCACTTCATTTTCTACCACAAAAGCATAAAAGCAAACAGGCTTCTTATTTACAGTTAATTTAACTCTTATTTGGTCAGAATGAGAAGCTAACAGTAAAACCAAAGAGTGAAATGTTCAGGTGTTGCTGGGCAGATAGAAACCTTTATAGCCAATAATAGAGAAGGATTCAGCTTTATGCTAACATTAAACAGTCAGCTAATCTGCTGGTCATGATTAACTTGTTGATTTTGTGTTTGTCAGTGAAGTAATGTTACGTTTTTCATCCTGAGAAAGAAGTTAAAAGAGTTAAAAATGCTGGAAAATGTTTTAATTTCTATATTGTATTTAGGTTAAACAGTATTAAAATCAAACACAATCACTGACAACACAAATAGTTTATATTTTCAGTTTCATTCATGTGGATTTATTATTTTAACTGTCAACTTCTCACCTGAACGTTATGTAACCAGGTTGGATCTTTCATACATAGCGCACAACAACGACAAATATTTAGCTGTTTATTTACAAAAACATTATGATCACTCTTGAGTGGAGAAACGTGACAAACTGCTGTTCTGAAGTGTCGAGTTTGGCGATTTGACCGTCGCCATGTTTGATTTTTGGAGCCAGAAGTGACCATATTTGGACGAGAGAGGGTGGAGCTAACCCTAATGCTAGCTGCTAGCTTGGTTAGCGCGGTGCATTTACAGTCTATGGTTAACTGTGATAATGCTAATGCTAATTTTCACTAGTGAGAAACAGGCTTAAAACCATTAAAACAAAACGTACTTACTGGAAAAACTGAACTTGGACTCCTTAGAGGATCAAAGTGTTAACCTTCATAAACTGAAAACACTAAAACAGCTGTGATTATACGCTGTGAATCTGGGGTTACACTCATGGATGTATAAAGAGAACTGGATACAGGGAGAGCACCAGGCCTTGAAACAAATTTGACATAGCGGCCAAACCGTGTAATTACAACGTCACGTGATGCACACTGGCACAAAAAGACTTTTTCCCACAGACTTACATTGTGAAAGAGACGTCTATTTCTGAGCATCACAACCGCCACAAAATGACTTGTCTCATTATCAGAATTAAATCCGTTCAGTCCGATCACATTTCAAAAGCCTAGAAGAGCCGCATGATTGAATTGTTTTATCCCCATTCAAGTTAGCCGGAGGGCTAAACCGGAAGTAGCCGACTCGGCCAGTGAAAGTCACTAGTGCGCTCGCTCTATGGCCCGCACAATGCGAGTACTTTCATACCGGGAAGTCGATTTTCTTTTTGCTTCACGCGCCACTGAGCAACTTTCATAGGAATGAACGAGACCCCGCCTCCGACGCCGTATCCAGTTCTCTTTATACATCCATGGTTATGCCATAGTTACGTAATCAACGTTGTCGCAGTGGTAGCGACTTGTCAATCACAACGTAGCCACGCCCTAAAGCATATAAAGCATACGCTGCTTTATCGTCTATTTTACTCTAAATGGGACCATAATTTACCAAATGAACATCAGGCTGAGTTGAAGAAGACGTGAAACTAGTGATTGAGATCATAAACTCACCAGGAAACAGTTTACTGAGGTAATAAATCAAGAGAGAAGTAGAATCATTTTCTCATAGACTTCTATACAATCAGATGGAGGGGGAGTCGCCCCCTGCTGGCCGTTAGAGAGAACGCAGGTTTAAGTCACTTCCACATCGGCTTCACTTTTCAGACGCGGAGCTTCCTGCTTGTTTCATGTCTAGTAAAATAAAACTTTTTAAAAAACAGGCTGCTAAGGGAAGTGATGACCTCACATCTGGGGACTCTACTCTCTGTGAGGTCTGCGGTTGGACCCTCTTGTTAACATCAGACTTTGACACCAGAGATCACTGCTCACTTCCTGTTTCCTATCAACAGCCAACGCTGTCTTTGAAAACCACAGTCGCCCCCCCCCCCAACTGAAAGTGCTTATTTTAACCCAAACCATGATGTTTCCCTAAACCTGACTAGACATTAACCACAGAGTTGTCTCATCATAAAACATATTTATCCTCCAGCAGTGATGTGTATGATGTGATCCTGATGATCGAGGCGTCAGATATCAGGTGACATAGCTGCTCCAATCAAAAAGCCTCAACTCCTCTCTTGAAATACTGAGTCAATCATTGTTTTCATTGAGTCATTCTGGTCTCAGTCTCTAAATTCAGACCCTCTAATAAGTCTGCTGATGGGCATTTTGGAAATTATTACTCCATTAATAAGATTTGAAGACTTAAAGCAGCTTTGATGTCTGCTGTGTGGGTGTCGATTGACAGCTGTGATTGACAGGTGGCTCACCTGCTGCTCTCAGGGACTCACACTGAGTCGCACTATTGTCACAATATTTATCCACCGACCAGAAGCTGCAACTCTGAGCTTCAAACCGGCTCCAATGAAACCGACGGGTGACGTCACACCTCGTTACGTCCGTCTGAATATACGGGCTGCAAACCCACCGACTGACTGTCATCACATAGTTTTTACCTGCTGTAGGTCTAAATGAGCTGATTCTGTGTGTGTGTGTGTGTGTGTGTGTGTGTGTGTGTGTGTGTGTGTGTGTGTGTGGCCTGCAGGTCAGAGCAGGAAATTGATTGGACGGAGGACTTTTTGAAAGCTGACGAATCACAAAGAAGAATAGAGAGTGTGTGTGTGATCGGGGGGAAAGGTTGTAATAAGAACGTTCATAAATCACCCTGACAGTTTAATCATCAGTGCCCGAACACACACACACACACACACACACACACACACACACACACACACACACACACACATACACACTGTGGACAGCGTGACCTGGCCGCTCTGACAGACGAGCATCATTCAGGAATATTATTGACTCCGCCCACTGATAATCCTGCACTCTGATTGGCTGCAGAAACATCAGCATAAAGGCGCCCTCACCATCGATGTATGAAAGAGTATCTACACCTAAATCTCTAAATCCAGCTGCAGTAGTGGAAAGTACATTTAGTCAAGTTCTGTACTAAAGTAGCCTACAGTTTTGAGGTACTTGTACTTTAATGAGTATTTCCATGTGATGCTACTTTCTACATTTCAGAGGGAAATATTGTACTTTCTACTCCACTACATTTATTTGACAGCTTTAGTTACTTTTCAGATGAAGATTTGACACAATGGATAATATAACAAGCTTTTAAAATACAACACATTGTTAAAGATGAAACCAGTGATTTCCAACCTTTTTGTCTTTTGACGTCTTACAAAAAGCAGTGTGTAGTCGGGGTCACATTTCACATGTCTATGAGTTGTTAACAGCTCCACCAAATAGTGATTTTTCCCTCTAAACTTCTCACATGCTTTCATTTCAATAAATGTTCAAATGATCCAATATTTCATTAGAAACGTGAACCTGCTGGACGTCCAGACATTAACCTCAATGTGTGTGTGTGTAGAATTAAATGTCTGTTATTAATATTACCAGTCTGTGCTTTTAAAGCTATAATATGTAATTATTCCACATTAAAGTGTCTAAAAACAACTAGACCTGTGTTATATATGTTGTTGATTTGTGTATTTTCAAACTCAGAGAAATCTGTAATTTAATCAAAGTAACGGACCGTTTCATTTGGTCGCCTGTCGATGGCGTCATACCTCCTCTACCAAAGAGTAAACACGCACCAGATGCATACGGCGGCGCTGTGTTTGTCCGCTACAATGGCGTCTACCAAAGAGTAACTTACACACATACAAGATAATACATCGGTGTTGTGGTTGTTCCACACAAACTGTTATAAATGGACTTTTATTCAGTTTTAAGCCACATTTTCATGATAAATTTAGGTGGTTTTTAACTATATCTTTTAGCCGGAAGAAGGATTTTAGTCATTGGACGTCTGGATCTTAAGTTATCAGAGAAATAAACTGGACAAACGTTAGCAGCAGCTCGGCTAACAGACCCTCCAGGAAGTCCGGTGGTCACCAAACATCGTCGGAGAAACACTGATTTTTTTAGGTGAAACAGTTTTATTCAGTGTTTTTACCTGTAATCTCCGGGTCCGTTTGTAAAAACATCCTGAATGATGAACACTGGAGTAATCCTATCCCGGTGAAGCTGCTTATTTAACAATGAAGACAACAACTCCCATGATCCCTTGCTGCTTCAC